>NC_069502.1:1108705484-1108872984 GCF_027579735.1 Bombina bombina | reverse complement strand
GTAGAAAAATGTAGAAAAAATGTGTAACCTTGCAAAAAATGTGAGAATCCTCCAGTTTATGTGGCAAAAAGTGAGTATTCAAGGTGATTAAAAAAGTGTCCAATGTGATATAGTGATTTCTGTGCAATGAAGTTGTAGCTCAGTATGATCCAATCAAAAACCAAATAACATTGTGCAAAAACCTGTAAAGAAAACAAACAATACTATAATATATACAAACTGTTAAGTGGGTATATCAGTATTATGCTTACTCAAATCAGTCGACGCGTTTCGGCCACTTACTCCTGGCCTTTATCAAGACTAACATTGTGAGTAAGCTGAGAGAATTTATAGGAGCTGTTGCTAATGTTTGGGCGCCAAAAAGCTAGTAGGCCACGCCCCCTTCCTGTTAGGTGCATTGTGGGTATGGGCAAAAGTTTAGTTTTAAAATGTACTCTTAAAAGATCAAAATATTAATTTATGAGTCTTAACTATTATTGTGTTCTTGGGGCCATTTCAATTTGGGCTATTTGCTTTGTCTATGTGCCCTTAGTTGGCATCCTAAGTATGATAAATTTGTATTCCACCTACACTTCCGGTTTCGCTAGTGTTTGTCATGTTTACTTCCGGTTTTTCTAATGTTGGCTCATATCCTGTGGGTTAGTGATGCTATCATACTTCGATAGCTATCTATTTAGGTATTGACCTAACTCCCTTTGTATATCATATGGCGACTACTTTATCTTTTAGCTAAAGCTGCCTTTACTTTCATTCTTTCTCTTTATTACCTCTGTTCGGCACATATTTATACTTCCGGTTAGCGCATATTAGCACTTCCGGTTTCGCTATGTCATAGCACTTCCGGTTTCTGTTGTTTTCCGGTATCGTGATTGTCTAATACTTCCGGTTTCGATAGGTTACACTACCACACAGAGACTAATGTGAGAATAAATCTAAGCTGCCTATTAATAAGTGCTGGATATATGGCGGTATGTTTGGGTACATGAGTGAATATTGTGATGTAACCAAATCCAAGTACCTATGGTATAGTTTGTGTTACCATACTCAGACTCGAGTAAATTAGTAAAACAATTTTAAATTATTTAAAATAATTTAAAATAAAATAATATAAGATAATTAAAATATTAAAATAATCTAAATAATCCAAAATACAGTTCATCAAAAATACAATAAAAATACAATCGGGTTACATGGAATAAGATAAAATAAAATGAAATCAGGATAACACTGATACTAATAGAATGCCATATGGAACTGGCTATGGTAACACAAACTATACCATAGGTACTTGGATTTGGTTACATCACAATATTCACTCATGTACCCAAACATACCGCCATATATCCAGCACTTATTAATAGGCAGCTTAGATTTATTCTCACATTAGTCCCTATCGAAACCGGAAGTATTAGACAATCACGATACCGGAAAACAACAGAAACCGGAAGTGCTATGACATAGCGAAACCGGAAGTGCTAATATGCGCTAACCGGAAGTATAAATATGTGCCGAACAGAGGTAATAAAGAGAAAGAATGAAAGTAAAGGCAGCTTTAGCTAAAAGATAAAGTAGTCGCCATATGATATACAAAGGGAGTTAGGTCAATACCTAAATAGATAGCTATCGAAGTATGATAGCATCACTAACCCACAGGATATGAGCCAACATTAGAAAAACCGGAAGTAAACATGACAAACACTAGCGAAACCGGAAGTGTAGGTGGAATACAAATTTATCATACTTAGGATGCCAACTAAGGGCACATAGACAAAGCAAATAGCCCAAATTGAAATGGCCCCAAGAACACAATAATAGTTAAGACTCATAAATTAATATTTTGATCTTTTAAGAGTACATTTTAAAACTAAACTTTTGCCCATACCCACAATGCACCTAACAGGAAGGGGGCGTGGCCTACTAGCTTTTTGGCGCCCAAACATTAGCAACAGCTCCTATAAATTCTCTCAGCTTACTCACAATGTTAGTCTTGATAAAGGCCAGGAGTACATGGCCGAAACGCGTCGACTGATTTGAGTAAGCATAATACTGATATACCCACTTAACAGTTTGTATATATTATAGTATTGTTTGTTTTCTTTACAGGTTTTTGCACAATGTTATTTGGTTTTTGATTGGATCATACTGAGCTACAACTTCATTGCACAGAAATCACTATATCACATTGGACACTTTTTTAATCACCTTGAATACTCACTTTTTGCCACATAAACTGGAGGATTCTCACATTTTTTGCAAGGTTACACATTTTTTCTACATTTTTCTACATTTTTTCTACATTTTTTTCCCCTTTTTTTCACATTAAGTGATCACACATTTTTGGATTTTCCATTTTCTCACCATTTCAGGCACAGGACACACACTGCTTTGGAATTATTTCAGAATTGGTCACGGACAGAGACACTAATTTTTTTTTTGCCATATTGTGATTTAATTGGACAAATATAACCATAAGAACATTTACCACCATCTGGACTGTTTCTAAATAAACTACTCCAATTAGGACACGTGGCCTAATTAGGATACTTGGTCTATAAGATCAATTATTGCAAAAAGGTTTTTATTGTGCATTCCCATTTTTTGCATTTATTTTATTGTAACATGGATCCATGATTTTATATGATTGTTATTTTTATTTCTATTTTTAGGACTGTGTATGTTTTTAAGTAGATCTGAGATATTTTAACATTTTTGTGTGGATTAAACATTGATATACATTCTTAAAGTTTACAACTAATTTATAGTTATTATACTATTTGTACATATGTATTTATATGTGTACAGGGAGTGCAGAATTATTAGGCAAATGAGTATTTTGACCACATCATCCTCTTTATGCATGTTGTCTTACTCCAAGCTGTATAGGCTCGAAAGTCTACTACCAATTAAGCATATTAGGTGATGTGCATCTCTGTAATGAGAAGGGGTGTGGTCTAATGACATCAACACCCTATATCAGGTGTGCATAATTATTAGGCAACTTCCTTTCCTTTGGCAAAATGGGTCAAAAGAAGGACTTGACAGGCTCAGAAAAGTCAAAAAGAGTGAGATATCTTGCAGAGGGATGCAGCACTCTTAAAATTGCAAAGCTTCTGAAGCGTGATCATCGAACAATCAAGCGTTTCATTCAAAATAGTCAACAGGGTCGCAAGAAGCGTGTGGAAAAACCAAGGCGCAAAATAACTGCCCATGAACTGAGAAAAGTCAAGCGTGCAGCTGCCAAGATGCCACGAGTTTGGCCATATTTCAGAGCTGCAACATCCCTGGAGTGCTCAAAAGCACAAGGTGTGCAATACTCAGAGACATGGCCAAGGTAAGAAAGGCTGAAAGACGACCACCACTGAACAAGACACACAAGCTGAAACGTCAAGACTGGGCCAAGAAATATCTCAAGACTGATTTTTCTAAGGTTTTATGGACTGATGAAATGAGAGTGAGTCTTGATGGGCCAGATGGATGGGCCCGTGGCTGGATTGGTAAAGGGCAGAGAGCTCCAGTCCGACTCAGACGCCAGCAAGGTGGAGGTGGAGTACTGGTTTGGGCTGGTATCATCAAAGATGAGCTTGTGGGGCCTTTTCAGGTTGAGGATGGAGTCAAGCTCAACTCCCAGTCCTACTGCCAGTTTCTGGAAGACACCTTCTTCAAGCAGTGGTACCGGAAGAAGTCTGCATCCTTCAAGAAAAACATGATTTTCATGCAGGACAATGCTCCATCACACGCGTCCAAGTACTCCACAGCTGGCAAGAAAGGGTATAAAAGAAGAAAATCTAATGACATGGCCTCCTTGTTCACCTGATCTGAACCCCATTGAGAACCTGTGGTCCATCATCAAATGTGAGATTTACAAGGAGGGAAAACAGTACACCTATCTGAACAGTGTCTGGGAGGCTGTGGTTGCTGCTGCACGCAATGTTGATGGTGAACAGATCAAAACACTGACAGAATCCATGGATGGCAGGCTTTTGAGTGTCCTTGCAAAGAAAGGTGGCTATATTGGTCACTGATTTGTTTTTGTTTTGTTTTTGAATGTCAGAAATGTATATTTGTGAATGTTGAGATGTTATATTGGTTTCACTGGTAAAAATAAATAATTGAAATGGGTATATATTTGTTTTTTGTTAAGTTGCCTAATAATTATGCACAGTAATAGTCACCTGCACACACAGATATCCCCCTAAAATAGCTATAACTAAAAACAAACTAAAAACTACTTCCAAAAATATTCAGCTTTGATATTAATGAGTTTTTTGGGTTCATTGAGAACATGGTTGTTGTTCAATAATAAAATTAATCCTCAAAAATACAACTTGCCTAATAATTCTGCACTCCCTGTATATATCTCTGTAAATATATATACATATAAATACATATGTACACATATATAGACATAAATATATATACATACATATACATCTTTAAACATGTATATTTATGTATCTCAATGTTAAAACCCTTAGCCTGCCTGAGATCTCATATGTTTGAGCCCTTATAACATTTTTGTGCAATATTTAAAAAAAATATTTTTTATTAGATGGTGTTATTGTGAGTGTAACTGTAATTTGTAATGTATTTTTAAAGTGTTTTGTGACACTTTTTTGTTTTGCGAAAGTTAACCACAGCTCTGAGGACGCACTAACCTGATGAGCTTTAACTTGAATTGCGCTTACTTTCAACTTGTAATACGAGTGCAATTTAACCTGCATGCAAACGATTGCCAAAATCCGATATTGCTCGCGCAAACGTTTGCACTCCACTTGGCCCTAAATATTTTTGGGTAATGTTATAACAAAATCAATGAACAAATCATTATGGAATAATTAAATATTTCTTGTTTAACATGTAAATATCTGAGTTTTTTTTTTTTTTAGAACTAATGCACTTTTGAAGATGTCAGATGCACACAAAGAAATGAAAACACTTAAACCAAATTTAACACAACTGGAAACATAAGTGCATAGTATGAAATAATTGCATGACATGTGAGTAACGTGACAAGGTTTATATTTGGAGTTCTGACCCATAATCAAAAAAGGCAACAGTGCTGCTTTAGTTTAACTTGACATTACATATTGTACAATCATATGTGACAATCATAATGCTGTACATTCTAAAATGCTCAGAAACCGAACAAAAAAACACACATACTAATCAAGATTCTGACATGACTTGCCACAAGTACACCAAAAAAACTGAGTATGCTGTCTGACATGACTTGCCACAAGTACACCAAACAAATGAGAGTATTGTCTGACATGACTTGCGACAAGAACACCAAACAAATGAGAGTATTGTCTGACATGACTAGCCCCAAGTACACCAAACAACTATCTGACATGACATACCAAAAGTACACCAAATAACTGAGTGTATTGTCTGACATGACTTGCCACAAGTACATCATACAACTAAATGCATTGTTTTATATGGCTTTCCATGAGTAGACCAAACAACTGAATGTATTGTCTAACATGACTTGCCACAAGTACACCATACAACTAACAAGTGCATCAAACAGTTGAGTATTCTCTCACATGACTTGCCCCAAGTGCACAAAACAACTCAGTGTGTTATCCGACATGACTTGCCACAAGAACACCAAACAAATGAGAGTATTGTCTGACATGACTTGCCCCAAGTACACCAAACAAATGAGAGTATTGTCTGACATGACTTGCGACAAGAACACCAAACAACTGAGTGTACTGTCTGACATGACTAGACACAGGTACACCAAATAATTAAGTGTATTTCCTGACATTATACAACTGAGTGTACTGTTAGACATGACTTGCCACAAGTACATTAAACAACTGAGTGTAATGTTTACATGACTTGCCAGAAGGGCATCCAACAACCAAAGTAGCCCAAAAGTGCTTGCTATAAGTTTGGAAGTCATGATTATTTTATAACCTGTAAACACACACACACGCACACCCACACACCCCATCTGTACTAATGCAATCATGTATGTGATTAGTTCAGAACCATGTTATTTAGGCTAGGTAAATGCAACTCTAGTCAGTCATGATTGGATTTGAATATTTTCTATACAGAGATTTACAGGGACATCTATAGTAATACAATTCTCTGATGTATTGGAGCATTTTATTATTGTACTGCTATGTCCATTCAACCAAGTATATAATTAAATTACAATAAGTTAAAGACATTTGAGGACCAGTGATGTATAGTAATCATTTAGGTTATTTAAAGCTTCAAGAACTGGAAAAATATCAAGAAAAGCTTCCTAAAGAAAGTTATACAAACCTACAGCTAAGGCATTAATTTGACATAGTCCTTCATTTTGAAGGAAGCATTTAATTATTTTTCATTTTGTTAAAATAATCCTAGATCATTATCTTAAACATAAACATACAGGTTAAGGGGCCTATCTATCAAGCTCCGAATGGAGCTTGATGGCCCGTGTTTCTGGCGAGTCTTCAGACTCGCCAGAATCAGCAGTTATGAAGCAGCGGTCTAAAGACCGCTGCTCCATAACCCTGTCCGCCTGCTCTGAGCAGGCAGACAGGAATCGCCACAATTCAACACGATCGAATGCGATCGGGTTGATTGACACCTCCCTGCTGGCGGCCGATTGGTACTCTTGTGAGCTGCTGGTGCAATGCTGAATACGGAGAGCGTATTGCTCTCCGCATTCAGCGAGGTCTTGAGGACCTGATCCGCACTGTCGGATCAGGTCCGCAAGACCTTTAATAAATAGAGGCCTAAGGCTGCAGCTTTCGTTCTCTTAGATGCAAACATTGGTTTATTTCATGGTCTGGCAACCAGCATTATGCTACGTGATTTAGGCCAACTTCAAACTAACTACAATAAAACAATTATTCCCAAGAGACACATCATAAACAATTTATAACATCAGTTTTTGTTTGTGGGTGACATGACTACAAGAATAAAAAAATTGGTCATAATTTCAATACAAAAAATAAATAAATCTATATTGTCTCTCATTGTGGGATGTTTAAAGTACCAGCATGCAAACAGAATCTTTTATTTGCAAAAAAATAACTGCACATACTACCAGCAAGTCCAACCCTTGTGTGGTCAACACTGAACCATTGAGTGGAATGTGATGAGACTTACAAAATGTGCTAACAACAATATGAACTCTCTTGTACAGCACATCTACACTAAAGTGTTTCACCATTGTGCAGACAATTTTACTAAACATATAAGAATATTCTACAAAACGTGCCTGGACTGTTTAATTTACACATTCCCTAAGTATTTCATAAAGTTCTTTGAGCTCAATATAAGGCTATGATCCTGTGATGTTTCCTTGTGCTTTAAAAAAAACAAAAAAAAAACAGAATTTATGCTTACCTGATAAATTTCTTTCTTTTGCGATGTACTGAGCCCACGGATTCATCCTAACTTGTAGGATATTGTCCTTCCTGACAGGAAGTAGCAAAGAGAGCACCACAGTAGAGCTGTCTATATAGCTCCCCCCTTAACTCCACCCCCCAGTAATTCGACCGAAGGCCAAGGAAGAAAAGGAGAAACTATAAGGTGCAGAGGTGACTGAAGTTTACATAAAAAATACTATCTGTCTTGAATAGACAGGGCGGGCCGTGGACTCGGTACATTGCAAAAGAAAAATAATTTATCAGGTAAGCATAAATTCTGTTTTCTTTTGCAAGATGTACCGAGTCCACGGATTCATCCTAACTTGTGGGATACCAATACCAAAGCTTTAGGACACGGATGAAGGGAGGGACAAGACAGGAACCTAAACGGAAGGCACCACTGCTTGCAAAACCTTTCTCCCAAAAATAGCCTCAGAAGAAGCAAAAGTATCAAATTTGTAAAATTTGGAAAAGGTATGAAGCAAAGACCAAGTCGCAGCCTTACAAATCTGTTCAACAGAAGCATAATTTTTAAAAGCCCATGTGGAAGCCACCGCTCTAGTGGAGTGAGCTGTAATTCTTTCAGGAGGCTGCTGTCCAGCAGTCTCATAAGCCAAACGGATGATGCTTTTGAGCCAAAAGGAAAGAGAAGTAGCCGTAGCCTTTTGACCTCTACGCTTTCCAGCACAGACAACAAACAAAGAAGATGATTGGCGAAAATCTTTGGTTGCCTGAAAATAAAACTTCAAGGCACGAACTACGTCCAGGTTGTGCAACAGACGGTCCTTCTTAGAAGAAGGATTAGGACACAGAGAAGGAACAACAATTTCCTGATTGATATTCCTGTTAGAAACAACCTTAGGGAGGAACCCAGGTTTGGTACGCAAAACCACCTTATCAGTATGGAAAACAAGATAAGGCGAGTCACATTGTAATGCAGATAGTTCAGAAACTCTTTGAGCTGAAGAGATAGCAACTAGAAACAGAACTTTCCAAGATAGAAGCTTAATATCTATGGAATGCATGGGTTCAAACGGAACCCCCTGAAGAACTTTAAGAACTAAATTGAGACTCCATGGAGGAGCAACAGGTACAAACACAGGCTTAATTCTAACTAAAGCCTGACAAAAAGCCTGAACGTCTGGGACATCTGCCAGACGCTTGTGCAACAGAATAGACAAAGCAGATATCTGTCCCTTTAAGGAACTAGCGGACAATCCTTTCTCCAATCCTTCTTGGAGAAAAGACAAAATCCTAGGAATCCTGATCTTACTCCATGAGTAGCCTTTGGATTCACACCAAAAAAGATATTTACGCCATATCTTATGATAGATCCTCCTGGTGACAGGCTTTCGAGCCTGAATCAAGGTATCTATGACCGACTCAGAGAAACCCCGCTTTGATAAAATCAAGCGTTCAATCTGAATCAAAAGGTCCCGTCTCAGTGGCAGAGTCCATGGTGGCAGAGATGACATGTCCACCAGGTCTGCATACCAAGTCCTGTGTGGCCACGCAGGCGCTATCAAAATCACTGAAGCTCTCTCCTGTTTGATTCTGGCAATCAGATGCGGAAGGAGAGGGAATGGTGGAAACACATAAGCCAGGTTGAACGACCAGGGTACTGCTAGAGCATCTATCAGTACTGCCTGAGGATCCCTTGACCTGGATCCGTAACAAGGAAGTTTGGCGTTCTGACGAAACGCCATCAGATCCAATTCTGGTGTGCCCCATAGCTGAACCAGTTGAGCAAACACCTCCAGATGGCGCTCCCACTCCCCCGGATGAAAAGTCTGACGACTTAGAAAATCTGCCTCCCAGTTCTCCACCCCTGGGATATAGATCGCTGATAGATGACAAGAGTGAGTCTCTGCCCATCGGATTATCCTGGAAACTTCTATCATCGCCAAGGAACTCCTTGTTCCCTGATGATTGATATAAGCTACAATCGTGATGTTGTCCGACTGAAACCTGATGAATCCGGCCGAAGCCAGCTGAGGCCACGCCTGAAGAGCATTGAATATCGCTCTTAATTCCAGAATATTTATCGGTAGTCCACAAACCCTGAGCTTTCAGGGAATTCCAGACTGCACCCCAGCCCAGTAGGCTGGCGTCCGTCGTCACAATAACCCACGCTGGCCTGCGGAAACACATTCCCCTGGACAGGTGATCCTGTGACAACCACAAAAGAAGAGAGTCTCTTGTCTCTTGATCCAGATTTATCTGAGGAGATAAATCTGCATAATCCCCATTCCACTGTTTGAGCATGCATAGTTGCAGTGGTCTGAGATGCAAGCGAGCAAACAGAACTATGTCCATTGCCGCTACCATAAGTCCGATTACCTCCATACACTGAGTCACTGACGGCCGAGGAATTTAATGAAGAGCTCAGCAGGTGGTTAAAATCTTTGATTTCCTGACCTCCGTAAGAAATATTTTCATGTCCACCGAATCTATCAGAGTTCCCAGGATTGGAACTCTTGCGAGAGGAATAAGAGAACTCTTTTTCACGTTCACCTTCCACCCATGAGATCTTAAAAAGGCCAACACTAAGTCCGTGTGAGACTTGGCAAGTTGGAAAGTCGACGCTTTAATTAAGATGTCGTCTAGAAAAGGCGCCACTGCTATGCCCCTCGGCCTTAGGACCGCCAGAAGGGACCCTAGCACCTTTGTGAAGATTCTTGGCGCCATGGCAAACCCGAAGGCAAGAGCCACAAACTGGTAATGCCTGTCCAGAAAGGCAAACCTGAGGAACTGGTGATGATCTTTGTGGATAGGAATGTGTAGATACGCATCCTTTAGATCCACGGTAGTCATATATTGACCCTCCTGGATCATTGGTAAAATAGTCTGAATGGTCTCCATCTTGAAGAATGGAACTCTTAGGAATTGGTTTAGGATCTTGAGATCTAGAATTGGTCTGAAGGTTCCCTCTTTTTTGGGAACCACAAACAGATTGGAGTAGAAACCTTGCCCCTGTTCTGTTTTCGGAACTGTGCAGATCACTCCCATGGTAAAAATTTCTTCTACACAGCGTAAGAACGCCTCTCTTTTTGTCTGGTTTACAGACAATCGAGAAAGATGGAACCTCCCCCTTGGAGGAGAATTTTTGAAATCTAGGAGATACCCCTGGGTTACAATTTCTACGGCCCAGGAGTCCTGAACGTCTCTTGCCCAGGCCTGAGCAAAGAGAGAAAGTCTGCCCCCTACTTGATCTGGTCCCAGATCGGGGGCTACCCCTTCATGCTGTCTTAGTGGCAGCAGCAGGCTTTTTGGCCTGTTTACCCTTGTTCCAAGCCTGGTTAGGTCTCCAGGTTGGCTTGGATTGAGCAAAGTTCCCCTCTTGCTGTGCAGCAGGGGAAGAGGAAGCGGGACCACCCTTGAAGTTTCAAAAGGAACAAAAATTATTTTGTTTGGTCCTTGTCTTATTTTACTTATCTTGAGGGAGGGCATGACCCTTCCCTCCAGTGATGTCTGAAATGATCTCTTTCAGTGCAGTCCCGAATAGGGTCTTACCTTTGAAAGGGATATTCATAAGCTTAGATTTAGATGACACATCAGCTGACCAGGACTTAAGCCATAACGCTCTTCGCGCTAAAATGGCAAAACCTGAATTCTTTGCCGCTAACTTAGCAGGATGAAAAGTGGCGTCTGTAATAAAAGAATTAGCCAACTTAAGGGCCTTAATTCTGTCCAAAATATCATCTAGTGGGGTCTCCATCTGAAGAGTCTCTTCTAGAGCCTCAAACCAAAAAGCAGCTGCAGTGGTTACCGGAACAATGCACGCTATAGGTTGAAGAAGAAAACCCTGATGAACAAAAATTTTCTTTAGGAGACACTCTAACTTTTTATCCATAGGATCAATGAAAGCACAACTCTCTTAAATAGGTATAGTTGTACGCTTAGCCAGAGTAGAAATAGCACCCTCCACCTTAGGGACCGTTTCTGCCATGAGTCCTTTATGGTGTCAGAAATGGGGAACATTTTCTTAAAAACAGGAGGGGGACCTGGTCTATCCCACTCCTTAGTAACAATGTCCGAAATCCTCTTAGGGATCGGAAAAACATCAGTGTAAACAGGAACCTCTAAATATTTGTCCATTTTACACAATTTCTCTGGAACGACAATAGGGTCACAATCATCCAGAGTAGCTAAAACCTCCCTGAGCAATAAACAGAGGTGCTCTAGCTTAAATTTAAATGCCGTCATATCTGAATCTGTCTGAGGGAACATCTTTCCTGAATCAGAAATCTCTCCCTCAGACAGCAAATCCCTCATCCCTACCTCAGAACATTGTGAGGGAATATCGGATACGGCTACTAAAGCGTCAGAAGGCTCAGCATTTGTTCTTAACCCAGAGCTACTGCGCTTCCCTTGCAACACTGGCAGTTTATATAAAACCTCTGTGAGGGTAGTATTCATAACTGAAGCCATATCTTGCAAGGTGAAAGAATTAGACGCACTAGAAGTACTTGGCGTCGCTTGTGCGGGCGTAACTGGTTGTGACACTTGGGGAGAACTAGATGGCGAAACCTGATTTACTTCTGTCTGAGAATCATTTAATACCAAATTCTTATAAGTCAAAATATGCTGTTTGCAATTTATAGACATATCAGTACAATTGGGACACATTCTTAGAGGGGGTTCCACAATGGCTTCTAAACAAATTGAACAATGAGTTTCCTCAGTGTCAGACATGTTTAACAGGCTAGTAATGAAGCAAGAAAGCTTGGAAAACACTTTATTTAATGAAAAAAACACAATTTGCAAAAACGGTACTGCACCTTTAAGAGAAAAAAAGGTATACACAACAGTGTACCCACTAAGCTTTAGAAGGATTGCACCACAAGAAAAAAGGCAATAGACCCCCAAATGAAAAAAAACAGATTGATAAGTGTCTAAAACCGGTTAAAACCCCCTAAAGCACCTTGCCACAGCTCTGCTGTGGCCCTACCTGCCCTTAGGAAGCGATAATATGGGGTTTAAAGCTTCAATTAGTCCCTCAGAAGACTCTCAGGACCTCAGGAGAAGTTGCTTGCTGGGGCCTACACAAAACTAACAAACCCTGCCTGAAAGCCATGTGGGTTATAAACAACCCCAAAGAACCCTCAAGCAAATGTCCCATAAAACAGAAAATGTTACTCCCAGACACAAAAACGTTTGTCCCAAATTCACATAACAAACTGAGTGCCCACAAAAAATTAACCCTTTATGCAAGCTAGTAAAAACCTCTGATAACACTAGGATTGCTGCTTATCCTTCCCCTAATGGGGACACTGTCAGCCTTTCTGAGTTAACACAGTCTCTGCAGAAAATATGACTGAACATACCTCATTGCTGTATAGCAAGAAACTGTTCCTCACACTGAAGTTTTCCTGTACTCCTCAGCTCATGTGGGAACAGCAGTGGACCTTAGTTACAAATGCTAAGATCATTATCCTCCAGTCAGAAATCTTCATCTATGTCCTGCCTGAGAGTAAATACTACAACACCGGTACCATTTAAAAATAACAAACACTTGATTGAAGATAAAATAAAACTAACAGTTTAACACCTCTTCTCTTTACTCTTCCTGCTTAGAGCCAGCAAAGAGAATGACTGGGGGGTGGAGTTAAGGGGGGAGCTATATAGACAGCTCTGCTGTGGTGCTCTCTTTGCTACTTCCTGTCAGGAAGGACAATATCCCACAAGTTAGGATGAATCCGTGGACTTGGTACATCTTGCAAAAGAAAATATATTTTCTACGGTTGTGCTGAACACAACTGGTGCCAAATTTATTTCATATTTTGAGTACAATATTTTCAATACTATGATGTCTTTGTGCCAGGCAGTTGATCCAGTAATGATCCCTCATTTACACTGTCTTTTTTTCTCTCAATAGCTTGAATATCACCTAATGTATATACATTTCTGTTGGGTAACTGAGTATAAGTTGTTCACTGGAAGAACGAATAACAATCCCAATAAGTAACTCTCCATTGCTAATAAACCTGGGGACAATATATATATATATATATATATATATACATACACACAAACACATGTGCATACAGTGGGTATTGAAAATAAATCACACCTTTGAAAATAATCACATTTTGTTGCTTTGCAGCCTTAAATAAAGACATACACAGTTTTTGTTTATCCAGTTGTAATTACTCAGTGCAACTTATAACATCCAAGTGAAAGATAGAACACCAACATGTCAGGCAAACATAAATAGAATTCAAAAACAGAATCACTGAGTTGCAAAAAGGATCACCCCCTTGTGTCAGTATTTTGTTGAATCACCTTTTGCTTTAATTACAGCCTTTAGTCTGTTGGGATATGTCTCTACTAACTTTGTACATCTATACTGTGCAATATTTGCCCACTCTTCTTTGCAGCACTGCTCCAGTTCTGTTACATTTGATAGTGACCGACGTGGACTGCAGTCTTCAATTCATGCCAGATATTCAATGGGGTTTAAGTCTGGGCTCTGATTAGGCCATGCAAGAACATTCACCTTTTGTGGTCATTTTTGCTGTGTGCTTTGGGTCATTGTCATGTTGGAAGGTAAATCTTCTTGCCACGTCTGTGTTGTACCAAATACCTTCCACTTCTTAATAATAGACACTGTGCTTCTAGGCATTGATAAGGGGGCCTATATCAAGCTCCGTATGGAGCTTGAGGGCCCATGATTCTAAAGACTGCTGCTTCATAACCTGTCCTCCTGCTCTGAGGAGGCGGAGAGAAATCGCCGCAATTCAACACGATCGAATACGATCGGGTTGATTGACACCCCCCTGCTAGCAGCCGATTGGCCGCGAATCTGTGGGGGGCGGCGTTGCACCAGCAGTTCACAAGAGCTGCTGGTGCAATGCTGAATGCAGAGAGCGTATTGCACTCCGCATTTAGCGATGTCTGTCGGACATGATCTGCTGATCGGAAAATGTCGGACAGACACATAATAAATAGGCCCCAAAGCCTTTTATATTTTCTTGTCTCCATCTCCTGACTTGTGCCTGTCCACAATATTATCCGGAGATCTTTTGACAGTTCCTTGCCACCCATAGTTGGTTGATTGCTTCAGTTGCAGTTGAAGGTCAAATGGCTTTGTATGTGCCATTGAGAAGGTGATTAGCTACACCTGATTGAGTTTACAAGTAATTTTAGAAGGGGGTGATCCTTTTTTGTGATTCTGTTTTTGAATCGTCTTTATTTTTGCCTTATATGTTGGTGTTATATCTTTCACTTGGCTGTTATAAGTTGCACTGCGTAATTACAACTGGATAAACAAAAACTGTGTCTGTCTTTATTTCAGGCTGCAAAGCAACAAAATGTGATCATTTTCAAATGGGGGTGATTGTTTTCAATACCCACTGTATACTAATGTTTCCATATATATGCATATTAATCCTCATTCATATAGATCTTAGACTTTCTTTTGGCGCAACCATTTCAGTCAAAGTTTGATCCTTAAGAAACACTGCATACATTTTCTTACAAATGCAATTGTGTGGTTTTTAATATAGGTATAAAATTGTTTTAAGGCTCAGGTTTGTAATAATAATTGTCCTGTTGGTTTCTTGACTAATAATCTGGGTGTTTTTATTCTCTCTCTCAAAACCCTCGTGCGGAGAAGGGATTCATTTGTGAGACCTGTGTATCAAATAATTGTATAAACCAAAAAAGCACCTAAAGAAGTGATTTGTAACTAGAATTACAGTTCCACATGGCTCACTTCTCTTTTTACAGAGACACAAAAATATAAATTGCAGTAGTAAACATCCTCTTCTCTGGTGCACACTGAGTAGTCTCTGCATGTCAAACATATTATCTTTGAGCAGGTGGCTAAATTAGATCTGGTCTTTCAAATCAGGGATGATTTCTCTTGAGTCAGAAGAGACTCCTGAACACAATTAAGATTCCAGCAGTGTATGCCATCTACATACTTGCTGTCCTTTGGACTCTTTCATTTCAGTCCAGTGATTAAGCTCTTCATCTCCTGAGCTGTTCAGACCTAACGATATCCAGCCTATCATTTCCCTGCGTTTCATGCTGCGTTTATTATAGACAGACAATATGAGAGTCACGTCGGAGAGCTGGAACAGTGCTACTTGAAAAATGAAGGTTTCTTTGTACAAGGGATTCGGCTGGCCCCGACGGACGGATGTCTTACATTTTGACATTTCTTGTCCCATGGAATTCAGTAGAGTTAACTTTACGTAGGTATCTGCAAAATGAAATATAAAGTTTAGCAAATAAGCAAGATTTTGTGTATGCAGATATATTAACAGAAAAGGATATGATGTATACCAATTTAGTCTCAATCTCATACTGTTCAGATCTGAGAATGATAAGTTTATAATTTAAGCATAAATAAAATATGATCATTTATATGTTTTGCCTTACGTGTTTAGTATTAAAGGTATACATCATAATCCTTTTGCTTACCTTAATCTTTTGCACTAAGCCAAATAATATAGCAATACTAACACAGAGCAAGCGCTGTCTAGTCACAACACTTGAAGCATATTAATGACTTTTTGGAGAAAAAAACAAAACAAAAACAAGAGGAAATGAGAATAATTGATGTAAAGGGAAAAAAAAGAAAGGAACAACATTACGATGATGACATAAAAAAAGCGGAGGATGGTATACCAAATATAACAATAAAAGGAAATCTCTGCATGGATGTGGTTCATCTGCACAGATCTTTATTTAAAGTGATATGAAACCCAAAATCTTTCTTTCCAGATTCTAGTAGAACATACAATTTAAAATAACTTTCCATTATTATATTTGCTTCATTCTCTTGGTATCCTTTTTTTGAAGCAGCAATGCACTACTGGGAGATAGATGAGCACTTTGGGTGAGTTAATGAGCAGAGGCATATGTGTGCAGCCACCAACCCACAGGTAGCACACAGCAGTCATTGCTTATCCTGAGCATACCTAGGTATGCTTTGAAACAAAGGACCACAAGAGAACAAAGAAAATTAGATAATAAAAGTAAATTGGAAAGCTGTTTCAAATCACATGCACTATCTAAATCATGAAAGTTTAATTTTGACTTTACTGTCCCCTTAAGGAAATTTTGTCTGGAGTGAGACATCACAAGACTGTTGCAGAATACAATTGTAATGAATTTGTTTCCCATTTCAGTTTTTTTTCAGGCTGGAATACATCTAAATGTGATTATAAAAATTGGATACATATTTGACACATCTGCTGTAATTATCAAAAAGTAATTAGTAATATTCTAATAATAGTAAAACCATTAGAACAGTCAGTCGTACAACACTGATCAGTTTTCACTACCAGATTTCTCCATTGCCTACGCTGATTCATTTACCACTATATATAATAAAAAAGAAACTGGAAGACTGTAGACACCTGAATTTTGCTCACTGTCCCTACTGTATATACTGAGTTTTTATATCTAGAAGCTATCACTGGTAGGTTTGCTAAGGGAATTACATGCTCAGAAAATGTATATTTTTTAATGCTGCATTAGTGGAATGCCATTGGTCTTTACTAAGGGGACATTGTACTCAAACTTACACAGGTCAAAGATATTTAAGGAAATAAAATGTTACTTCTATTTTAATTTCAATGGAAGCTAATTCTGCAGTATTGGTTTCATACGTCCTATTAGTGCTCACTGGCTAGCACAATTACCTCTGCTTTACTGGGGGAAAGATGGACACGCCTCTTCACATATGATAAAGAAGTTATGATTTACTTAAAGGGACACTGTACCCAAATTTTTTCTTTTGTGATTCAGATAGAGCATGACATTTTAAGCAACTTTCTAATTTACTCCTATTATCAAATTTTCTTCATTCTCTTGGTATCTTTATTTGAAATGCAAGAAAGTAAGTTTAGATGCCGGCCCATTTTTTGTGATCAACCTGAGTTGTTCTTGCTGATTGGTGGATAAACTCATCCACCAATAAAAAAAATGCTGTCCAGAGTTCTGAATAAAAAAAAAAGCTTAGATGTCTTCTTTTTAAAATAAAGATAGCAAGAGAACGAAGAAAAATTGAAAATAGGAATAAATTAGAAAGTGGCTTAAAATTGCATGCTCTATCTGAATCATGAAAGAAAAAAATTGGGTTCAGTGTCCCTTTAAGACAGGAACATGAGACTTTCAAGAAAAAAAAACTGAAATATAATTTGAAATGTCCTCTTGTCAGGCAGTATTACTGGAATGAGGGGGGTAGCGCTATGTAGTATTAAGGTGCGCTATGGACTGTGCAGTTAGAGAAAGAGCTGTGTAAATTAGCACTAAAGGTAGTGTGCTTCAGAGGAAGGCTATATATGTGCAATGTGTATCAGTGGTGGCGATAAACATAGTGCAGGCTGGGAGTTTGATGATGATCCTGGTAGCCATGCTTATCTTAGCATTTTAAAGGGGCATGAAACTCAATTTTTTTCTTTCATGATTAAGAAAAAGCATACAGTTTTAAACAACTTTCCGATTGACTTATTTTATCTAACTTGCTTGGTTTTCTTGCTTTCCTTTGTTGAAAAGCATACCTAGGTAGGCTCAGGAGCAACTTCTGGGAGCTAGCTGCTGATTGGTGGCTACACATATATGCCTGTCGTCATTGGTTCACCTGATGTGTTCAGCTAGCTCCCAGTAGTGAAATGCTGCTCTTAGGGTAATAGAAGTAAATTGGAATGTTGTTTAAAAATTAAATTTATGCTTACCTGATAAATTTCTTTCTTTCTGGATATGGTGAGTCCACGGCTTCATCAATTACTGTTGGGAATATCACTCCTGGCCAGCAGGAGAGGCAAAGAGCACCACAGACAGTATCACTTCCCTTCCCACAAACCCCAGTCATTCGACCGAAGGTAATGGAGAAAAAAGGAGTAACACAAAGGTGTAGAGGTACCTGAGGTTTAGACAAAAATAACTGTCTTGAAATAAAGGGCGAGGCTGTGGACTCACCATATCCAGAAAGAAAGAAATTTATCAGGTAAGCATAAATTTTGTTTTCTTTCCTAAGACATGGTGAGTCCACGGCTTCATCAATTACTGTTGGGAACCAATACCCAAGCTAAAGGACACAGATGAATAGGGAGGGACAAGACAGGCAGACCTAAACAGAAGGCACCACTGCTTGAATAACCTTTCTCCCAAAAGAAGCCTCAGCCGAAGCAAAACTCTAAAATTTATAAAATTTGTAACAAGTATGTAAGGAAGACCAAGCTGCAGCCTTGCAAATCTGTTCAACAGAAGCTTCATTCTTGAAAGCCCAAGAAGAAAAGACAGCCCTAGCGGAATGATCCGTAATTCTCTCAGAAGGCTGCTGACCGGCAGTCTCCTAAGCAAAACGAATTATACTTCTCAACCAGACAGAAAGAGGAAAAGCAGAAGCTTTCTGACCTTAACGTTTCCCAGAAACAAACAAACAGGAAAATCCTTAGTCGCCTGTAAATAAAATATCAAAGCACTCACAACATCCAAGTTGTGCAACAAAAACATAATTTATGCTTCAAGAAAAAATGTAGCAAAGTCCCAGTTGTGGATAAATAAAAACAGAACTTTATTAGTATCGGATTAAAACATGGAAAAATGTTTGTAAAAACCTAGAAAGGTCTAACGCGTTTCGGCTAGCTCTTGCCGTAATCATAGACCATGTCTAATGTGTGTTTTACAGAGGCTTAAATAGGTGTCGAATTACATGTGAACCCAAATCAGCTGAATACTTAACCCTATCTAGCAATATGGAAAGCTGCTCTCCATGGTAGACTGTTCACCATATCTGAGATACAATCTCTCTTTATCTTAATCAATTAATTAACTCCATATATGTGTCTAGGAATATGTTACATATAAATATATACAATTATCCTTAACTCTCATATTATTAACAACGTTTACATTCTATGAGAATATATAATCAACTAATAAATTTTAGTATGTTATATATATAAATGATCTGTTGAATATTGTATTGTAGCAAAATTTAACTTATAGATATTCTTATTACAGAAAATACACTTAGATGAATATTGGAGGTTATAAACAAAACAGAACATGGGTAATAATCTACAACATAGGGGACCATATAGCATATGCAGATATGTGAACATACAGACTGGATACTTATAGTGAACTTTCTTATTCAAACAAAATTTTTGTATATACCAGTAATTATTATAGGTCTAGATGAATATACACATATCATGAAACTTTTTGTTTTGTAATTTAAATAACTATTCCCAAAAATTTACCAGATCGAATTCTGAATTAAAACCGTTAGGAATCTGGGTTTTTAGTCTAAAGATCCAATAGACTTCCTGTCTACCTAATGTTTGCGACCTATCTCCTCCTCTAGGTGGAGTTTTAATTGCTTCTATTATATTCCAACTAAACGAATGAACTGACTGGTTATGGACCTCAATAAAATGACGACTTAGCTCAGAACAGGGAATTTTGTTTCTTATATCTCCCAGATGTTCTCTGATACGTGTCCTTATATCCCGTGTAGTGAGTCCTACGTACTGACCCTTGCATAAATTACATTCTACCAAGTATATCACAAAATTTGAGCTACAATTATGACAACCATGTATCTGAAAGGTTTCTCCTGTTGTATATGATTTGAATGTGCTAGTAACATTATGGTAGTCGCAGGCTTTACAGCGAGTGCTGCCACATCTATAGCTGCCATTACATCGTAGCCATGAGCTTCCATTGGTTTGTATCTGTGTATTCTTTAGCACACTAGGTGAGAGTGAATTAGCAAGTGTATCATTTTTCTTATAGACAAATTTACATCCGTCACCAATTACTTCTTTCAATACTTCATCCCCATACAAGATAGGGAGGTATTTCTTTACAATATTGCATATATCATTGTATTGATTCGAATACTTGGTGACGAATGTAGGTCTATTATCTGTTTTGTCCTTCCTTTTAGGGGATAGTAAATCCTCTCTGTTGTATCTATCAACTTCTTTTTTAATTTTTATAACCTCAGTTTTAGAGTAACCTCTGGCTATTAGCCTATGTGCTAATTCTTCACTTTCTTTAATGTAATCATTATTAAGTGAACAATTACGTTTAACTCTCATCATCTGTCCTTTAATAATGCCTTTAAAGACATGTTTTGGATGTCCACTGGTAGCATAAAGCAGTGCATTACCTGCTATGGGTTTACGGTAAAGCGCTGTGTTTACAGAGTTGGATTTAGAATTCCCATATAGTGTAATGTCTAAGAAATTTATCTCTATTTTATTCCATTCTTTAGTGAAGTTTAATCCCATTTTATTATTATTTAGATGTTGAACAAATTTATCAGCTGATATTTCATCTGTCTTCCAAACTATTATAAGGTCGTCAATAAACCTATTATATTGAATTATATGTTCACGGTAGGGATTTGTATCACCATAAATGTAGGTTTCTTCAAACCAACCCATCACGAGATTTGCGTATGAGGGCGCAAATTTCGCCCCCATCGCCGTCCCTTGTTTTTGTATATAGTGATCATTTCCAAACACAAAACTATTATGTTCTAACAGAAACCTAATAATTTTAAGTACATAGTTTTTAAAGTCTGCATTTAAATTACCATCTTTGTCTAAATAAAACTCTATTGCTGATAAGCCTACAGAGTGTGGTATTGAGGAATATAACGATGTGGCATCTACTGTGAGCCAACTATAGTTATCCTTCCAAGTGAAGTTCTTAAAGATATTGAGTATGTGGGTAGTATCTTTTACATAGCTGTTTAATTTAAGGACATATGGCTGCAGTATGTCATCGACCCATTCGGACAAATGTTCAAGCAGGGAGCCATTGCCCGACACAATGGGTCTCCCCTTGACATTCTCAAGCCCTTTATGAGTCTTTGGTAGATGATAAAACGCAGCAGTCCTTGGATGTTCAACATATAAATATTCAAATGTGGATTGATCTATAAACCCATGTCTTCTACCTTCACTCAAGATCTTAAATAGACGTCTCTGAAACTCTATTCGTGGATTGTGACTAACTTTTTCATAGACATTGGTATCATCCAACTGTCTGTGTGCCTCAGCTATATACCAGGTTTTGTCACAGACCACTATGCTGCTGCCTTTATCAGCCCGTTTTATCACGATACTTTCATTTTTCTCTAGGGCTACCAATGCCTCTCTTTCTTTTTTTGTCAAATTGTTTATCTTATTCGCTTTCCCTGTTTTTTGCTGATGTAAAGTAGTCAGATCCTCCACAACTCTCTTCTGAAATAGTTCAAGGGGTTTACCTCTGGACTGTAAAGGATAAAATCTGGATTTACATTTAAAACCCACATGCTTATCTTTACTTTCCTCTTCGATTGAGGGTAAATTTCCTTCAGATATTAACTGTTCTAGATCATTGCATACGCAAAGGTCCTGAAAAGTTAAATTATTTATCCTGTCACTTATTGTAATATCATTCTCATTAGATCTTGTAACATTATTTTCTTTATTTTCTTTAAGAAAATGTTTCTTTAGTGTAAGCGATCTAACAAATTTATTAGTATCTAAAATAGTCTGAAAGAGAACAAAATCCCTAGATGGACAAAAATTAAGTCCATAACTCAGGACCTTACTTTCAGTCTTACTCAGACTATAACTAGATATATTAATTACTGTGTTTAGACATACTTCCGATTGCTTTTGTTTTTGTTTTTGTTTTCTCTTGTGGGGTACCTTTCTTGTTTTTTCTTCTCTACCAAATCTTGTTTTATTTGTGTTGTTAATGTTCCCCCTCCCTTGGGTATGCCTGAATCCTCCCGAAAAACCTCTGTGGATCTTTTGTCTTTAGGTTTTGCTCCCTGTTCATTGATATACAATATTGTGCCCCCTGCTTGGATATTTTCATTTAAATGAGTATTCATATCTGTTGTTACTTCTAGATTAGTACTTGACTCAATTGGTGTATTATCCCAATCGGATGCTGAACTCCCCTCTGAATTTGAAAAGTCTGTCCCTGAGGCAGAACCTTCTTCGTCAGTGAAATTACTATTATCAGTATTAAATCGTACTTTTTTCTTCCAACGTCTATTTTTCTTGTGTGTTAGTGTGCCCTCATTAGTTATATCTTCCTTTATGTGAGCTGTACTTTTGTCTTGTGTCTGTATGGAGTTTTTTAAGTTAGTCTGTATTGCCCTTCTAAACTTCCTTCGCCACACATAAACTGTTTTATTGGCATAATCCTTACTATCTCTTTGATATTTTATGTATTTAGTGTTCATTATATTGTGTTTGGTAGCTTCGATTGTCTCTTGTAGTATGGTATCAAACTTTACATATTTATCATCATGTCTGAATTTGCTTAATTCCTTTTGTAGTACACAAATTTCTTCTCTATATTTAGATATTAAAGCAGTCTTATGTTTAATTAGAAGTCCCATCAGTCTAATGGAGCACTCCGTTAGAATGTCATTCCACTCTGATATAAAGTCCTGGTCATCTGTCTCGAATGTGGGGAACTTTTGTAATCTTAACCCACGAGGTATCATTCCTTTAGCAATATATTTAGTGAATGTCCAATTGTCCATGCGGAGTCTAAGTTCTTTTAGTTTATAATCCTCAAGCATAGAAAACAGGTCACCCAGTCCAGCATTTTTAATGCAAACTTTAGATAGATCCTCCAATTCTATATCATCCAAATCCCAATCATCATCAGTGCATAAAGAATAGTATTGTTTGTCAGCTGCTAGCTCCATTTTAAAGCCAGTATGGGTTTAGTAAAGAGGCTGTTAGATAGAAAGAATATATACGTAGATAATTTCTCTTTTATCTTTAACTTTATCTATAATCGGCTGAGCATATATTTTTTGCTCAGCCGATTATAGATAAAGTTAAAGATAAAAGAAAGAGAAATTATCTACGTATATATTCTTTCTATCTAACAGCCTCTTTACTAAACCCATACTGGCTTTAAAATGGAGCTAGCAGCTGACAAACAATACTATTCTTTATGCACTGATGATGATTGGGATTTGGATGATATAGAATTGGAGGATCTATCTAAAGTTTGCATTAAAAATGCTGGACTGGGTGACCTGTTTTCTATGCTTGAGGATTATAAACTAAAAGAACTTAGACTCCGCATGGACAATTGGACATTCACTAAATATATTGCTAAAGGAATGATACCTCGTGGGTTAAGATTACAAAAGTTCCCCACATTCGAGACAGATGACCAGGACTTTATATCAGAGTGGAATGACATTCTAACGGAGTGCTCCATTAGACTGATGGGACTTCTAATTAAACATAAGACTGCTTTAATATCTAAATATAGAGAAGAAATTTGTGTACTACAAAAGGAATTAAGCAAATTCAGACATGATGATAAATATGTAAAGTTTGATACCATACTACAAGAGACAATCGAAGCTACCAAACGCAATATAATGAACACTAAATACATAAAATATCAAAGAGATAGTAAGGATTATGCCAATAAAACAATTTATGTGTGGCGAAGGAAGTTTAGAAGGGCAATACAGACTAACTTAAAAAACTCCATACAGACACAAGACAAAAGTACAGCTCACATAAAGGAAGATATAACTAATGAGGGCACACTAACACACAAGAAAAATAGACGTTGGAAGAAAAAAGTACGATTTAATACTGATAATAGTAATTTCACTGACGAAGAAGGTTCTGCCTCAGGGACAGACTTTTCAAATTCAGAGGGGAGTTCAGCATCCGATTGGGATAATACACCAATTGAGTCAAGTACTAATCTAGAAGTAACAACAGATATGAATACTCATTTAAATGAAAATATCCAAGCAGGGGGCACAATATTGTATATCAATGAACAGGGAGCAAAACCTAAAGACAAAAGATCCACAGAGGTTTTTCGGGAGGATTCAGGCATACCCAAGGGAGGGGGAACATTAACAACACAAATAAAACAAGATTTGGTAGAGAAGAAAAAACAAGAAAGGTACCCCACAAGAGAAAACAAAAACAAAAGCAATCGGAAGTATGTCTAAACACAGTAATTAATATATCTAGTTATAGTCTGAGTAAGACTGAAAGTAAGGTCCTGAGTTATGGACTTAATTTTTGTCCATCTAGGGATTTTGTTCTCTTTCAGACTATTTTAGATATTAATAAATTTGTTAGATCGCTTACACTAAAGAAACATTTTCTTAAAGAAAATAAAGAAAATAATGTTACAAGATCTAATGAGAATGATATTACAATAAGTGACAGGATAAATAATTTAACTTTTCAGGACCTTTGCGTATGCAATGATCTAGAACAGTTAATATCTGAAGGAAATTTACCCTCAATCGAAGAGGAAAGTAAAGATAAGCATGTGGGTTTTAAATGTAAATCCAGATTTTATCCTTTACAGTCCAGAGGTAAACCCCTTGAACTATTTCAGAAGAGAGTTGTGGAGGATCTGACTACTTTACATCAGCAAAAAACAGGGAAAGCGAATAAGATAAACAATTTGACAAAAAAAGAAAGAAAGGCATTGGTAGCCCTAGAGAAAAATGAAAGTATCGTGATAAAACGGGCTGATAAAGGCAGCAGCATAGTGGTCTGTGACAAAACCTGGTATATAGCTGAGGCACACAGACAGTTGGATGATACCAATGTCTATGAAAAAGTTAGTCACAATCCACGAATAGAGTTTCAGAGACGTCTATTTAAGATCTTGAGTGAAGGTAGAAGACATGGGTTTATAGATCAATCCACATTTGAATATTTATATGTTGAACATCCAAGGACTGCTGCGTTTTATCATCTACCAAAGACTCATAAAGGGCTTGAGAATGTCAAGGGGAGACCCATTGTGTCGGGCAATGGCTCCCTGCTTGAACATTTGTCCGAATGGGTCGATGACATACTGCAGCCATATGTCCTTAAATTAAACAGCTATGTAAAAGATACTACCCACATACTCAATATCTTTAAGAACTTCACTTGGAAGGATAACTATAGTTGGCTCACAGTAGATGCCACATCGTTATATTCCTCAATACCACACTCTGTAGGCTTATCAGCAATAGAGTTTTATTTAGACAAAGATGGTAATTTAAATGCAGACTTTAAAAACTATGTACTTAAAATTATTAGGTTTCTGTTAGAACATAATAGTTTTGTGTTTGGAAATGATCACTATATACAAAAACAAGGGACGGCGATGGGGGCGAAATTTGCGCCCTCATACGCAAATCTCGTGATGGGTTGGTTTGAAGAAACCTACATTTATGGTGATACAAATCCCTACCGTGAACATATAATTCAATATAATAGGTTTATTGACGACCTTATAATAGTTTGGAAGACAGATGAAATATCAGCTGATAAATTTGTTCAACATCTAAATAATAATAAAATGGGATTAAACTTCACTAAAGAATGGAATAAAATAGAGATAAATTTCTTAGACATTACACTATATGGGAATTCTAAATCCAACTCTGTAAACACAGCGCTTTACCGTAAACCCATAGCAGGTAATGCACTGCTTTATGCTACCAGTGGACATCCAAAACATGTCTTTAAAGGCATTATTAAAGGACAGATGATGAGAGTTAAACGTAATTGTTCACTTAATAATGATTACATTAAAGAAAGTGAAGAATTAGCACATAGGCTAATAGCCAGAGGTTACTCTAAAACTGAGGTTATAAAAATTAAAAAAGAAGTTGATAGATACAACAGAGAGGATTTACTATCCCCTAAAAGGAAGGACAAAACAGATAATAGACCTACATTCGTCACCAAGTATTCGAATCAATACAATGATATATGCAATATTGTAAAGAAATACCTCCCTATCTTGTATGGGGATGAAGTATTGAAAGAAGTAATTGGTGACGGATGTAAATTTGTCTATAAGAAAAATGATACACTTGCTAATTCACTCTCACCTAGTGTGCTAAAGAATACACAGATACAAACCAATGGAAGCTCATGGCTACGATGTAATGGCAGCTATAGATGTGGCAGCACTCGCTGTAAAGCCTGCGACTACCATTATGTTACTAGCACATTCAAATCATATACAACAGGAGAAACCTTTCAGATACATGGTTGTCATAATTGTAGCTCAAATTTTGTGATATACTTGGTAGAATGTAATTTATGCAAGGGTCAGTACGTAGGACTCACTACACGGGATATAAGGACACGTATCAGAGAACATCTGGGAGATATAAGAAACAAAATTCCCTGTTCTGAGCTAAGTCGTCATTTTATTGAGGTCCATAACCAGTCAGTTCATTCGTTTAGTTGGAATATAATAGAAGCAATTAAAACTCCACCTAGAGGAGGAGATAGGTCGCAAACATTAGGTAGACAGGAAGTCTATTGGATCTTTAGACTAAAAACCCAGATTCCTAACGGTTTTAATTCAGAATTCGATCTGGTAAATTTTTGGGAATAGTTATTTAAATTACAAAACAAAAAGTTTCATGATATGTGTATATTCATCTAGACCTATAATAATTACTGGTATATACAAAAATTTTGTTTGAATAAGAAAGTTCACTATAAGTATCCAGTCTGTATGTTCACATATCTGCATATGCTATATGGTCCCCTATGTTGTAGATTATTACCCATGTTCTGTTTTGTTTATAACCTCCAATATTCATCTAAGTGTATTTTCTGTAATAAGAATATCTATAAGTTAAATTTTGCTACAATACAATATTCAACAGATCATTTATATATATAACATACTAAAGTTTATTAGTTGATTATATATTCTCATAGAATGTAAACGTTGTTAATAATATGAGAGTTAAGGATAATTGTATATATTTATATGTAACATATTCCTAGACACATATATGGAGTTAATTAATTGATTAAGATAAAGAGAGATTGTATCTCAGATATGGTGAACAGTCTACCATGGAGAGCAGCTTTCCATATTGCTAGATAGGGTTAAGTATTCAGCTGATTTGGGTTCACATGTAATTCGACACCTATTTAAGCCTCTGTAAAACACACATTAGACATGGTCTATGATTACGGCAAGAGCTAGCCGAAACGCGTTAGACCTTTCTAGGTTTTTACAAACATTTTTCCATGTTTTAATCCGATACTAATAAAGTTCTGTTTTTATTTATCCACAACTGGGACTTTGCTACATTTTTTCTTGATACTTTCTTTGAGAGTAGAGGAACTCTCTTCATTAAGTCCCAGAGTATATCGGCATACAGAGGAGCATTGGCCTATTCAAAGGCACGGATTGGATACAGACCGGTGAGAATGTGAAGGAGGTTCTGACGTCACATCCGATCGGTAAGTCCCGCACACGCTTGCAGTGGAACCGGAGTTGGAGAGAGAGTGATGGTCGTGCTTCACAGCGTGACTACCCTTTCGTCTACACAGAGGTGAGCCTAGCCGAGAGAAGTGGAAGACTTCCGCCTTCACGGAAAGGTAAAGAAGGGCTAAGGTGAATGCGAGTGTGCGGGTGAAGTATGTGATAAGACCGCCGTGTCAAGTGTTTGTTACAAATTGCTAGATTGCATTAATCTCACCTGTGCATCGTTATATGTATCCTTATATGTATCCTGGTATACACTATTCCGATGCTTACAAAGTATTTTATCCACTGGGCAGCGTTATACAAACTTTGTCATAATAATTTATGCTTACCTGATAAATTTATTTCTCTTGTAGTGTATCCAGTCCACGGATCATCCATTACTTATGGGATATTCTCCTTCCCAACAGGAAGTTGCAAGAGGATCACCCACAGCAGAGCTGCTATATAGCTCCTCCCCTCACTGCCATATCCAGTCATTCGACCGAAACAAGACGAGAAAGGAGAAACCATAGGGTGCAGTGGTGACTGTAGTTTAATTAAAATTTAGACCTGCCTTAAAAGGACAGGGCGGGCCGTGGACTGGATACACTACAAGAGAAATAAATTTATCAGGTAAGCATAAATTATGTTTTCTCTTGTTAAGTGTATCCAGTCCACGGATCATCCATTACTAATGGGATACCAATACCAAAGCTAAAGTACACGGATGATGGGAGGGACAAGGCAGGATTAAACGGAAGGAACCACTGCCTGAAGAACCTTTCTCCCAAAAACAGCCTCCGAAGAAGCAAAAGTATCAAATTTGTAAAATTTTGAAAAGGTGTGAAGCGAAGACCAAATCGCAGCCTTGCAAATCTGTTCAACAGAGGCCTCATTTTTAAAGGCCCAGGTGGAAGCCACAGCTCTAGTAGAATGAGCTGTAATCCTTTCAGGGGGCTGCTGTCCAGCAGTCTCATAGGCTAAGCAAATTATGCTCCGAAGCCAAAAGGAAGGAGAGGTTGCCGAAGCTTTTTGACCTCTCCTCTGTCCAGAGTAAACGACAAACAGGGAAGATGTTTGGCGAAAATCTTTAGTAGCTTGTAAGTAAAACTTCAAGGCACGGACTACGACCAGATTATGTAAGAGACGTTCCTTCTTTGAAGAAGGATTAGGACACAATGATGGAACAACAATCTCTTGATTGATATTCTTGTTAGAAACCTCCTTAGGTAAAAACCCAGGTTTGGTACGCAGAACTACCTTATCTGCATGAAAAATCAGATAAGGAGAATCACATTGTAAGGCAGATAGCTCAGAGACTCTTCGAGCCGAAGAAATAGCCATCAAAAACAGAACTTTCCAAGATAAAAGTTTAATATCAATGGAATGAAGGGGTTCAAACGGAACTCCTTGAAGAACTTTAAGAACCAAGTTTAAGCTCCACGGGGGAGCAACAGTTTTAAACACAGGCTTAATTGTAACCAAAGCCTGGACGTCTGGAACCTCTGCCAAACGCTTGTGCAAAAGAATAGACAGAGCAGAAATCTGTCCTTTTAAAGAACTAGCTGATAATCCTTTGTCCAAACCCTCTTGGAGAAAGGACAATATCCTAGGAATCCTAACCTTACTCCATGAGTAATTCTTGGATTCACACCAATAAAGATATTTATGCCATATCTTATGGTAGATTTTTCTGGTGACAGGCTTTCGTGCCTGTATTAAGGTATCAATGACTGACTCGGAGAAGCCACGCCTTGATAGGATCAAGCGTTCAATCTCCATGCAGTCAGTCTCAGAGAAATTAGATTTGGATGATTGAAAGGACCTTGTATTAGAAGGTCCTGCCTCAGAGGCAGAGTCCATGGTGGAAAGGATGACATGTCCACTAGGTCTGCATACCAGGTCCTGCGTGGCCACGCAGGCGCTATCAGAATCACCGATGCTCTCTCCTGCTTGATTTTGGCAATCAGTCGAGGGAGCAGAGGAAACGGTGGAAACACATAAGCCAGGTTGAAGAACCAAGGCGCTGCTAGAGCATCTATCAGCGTCGCTTCTGGGTCCCTGGACCTGGATTCGTAACAAGGAAGCTTGGCGTTCTGGCGAGACGCCATGAGATCCAACTCTGGTTTGCCCCAACGATGAATAAATTGAGCAAACACCTCCGGATGGAGTTCCCACTCCCCCGGATGAAAAGTCTGACGACTTAGAAAATCCACCTCCCAGTTCTCTACGCCTGGGATATGGATCGCTGACAGGTGGCAAGAGTGAGTCTCCGCCCAGCGAATTATCTTTGAGACTTCTAACATCGCTAGGGAACTCCTTGTTCCCCCTTGATGGTTGATGTAAGCCACAGTCGTGATGTTGTCCGACTGAAATCTGATGAACCTCAGTGTTGCTAACTGAGGCCAAGCCAGAAGAGCATTTAATATTGCTCTTAACTCCAGAATATTTATTGGGAGGAGTTTCTCCTCCTGAGTCCACGATCCCTGAGCCTTCAGGGAGTTCCAGACTGCACCCCAACCTAGAAGGCTGGCATCTGTTGTTACAATCGTCCAATCTGGCCTGCGAAAGGACATACCCTTGGACAGATGGACCCGAGATAGCCACCAGAGAAGAGAATCTCTGGTCTCTTGATCCAGTTTTAGTAGAGGGGACAAATCTGAGTAATCCCCATTCCACTGACTTAGAATGCATAATTGCAGCGGTCTGAGATGCAGGGGCGCAAATGGCACTATGTCCATTGCCGCTACCATTAAGCCGATTACTTCCATGCACTGAGCCACTGACGGGCGTGGAATGGAATGAAGGACACGGCAAGCATTTAGAAGTTTTGATAACCTGGACTCCGTCAGGTAAATTTTCATCTCTACAGAATCTATAAGAGTCCCTAGGAAGGTGACTCTTGTGAGTGGGGATAGAGAACTCTTTTCCACGTTCACTTTCCACCCATGCGACCTCAGAAATGCCAGAACTATCTCTGTATGAGACTTGGCAATTTGAAAGCTTGACGCCTGTATCAGGATGTCGTCTAGATACGGAGCCACCGCTATGCCTTGCGGTCTTAGAACCTCTAGAAGTGAGCCCAGAACCTTTGTAAAGATTCTCGGGGCTGTAGCTACAAATTGGTAATGCCTGTCTAGAAAGGCAAACCTTAGGAACCGATGATGATCTTTGTAAATCGGTATGTGAAGGTAGGCATCCTTTAAGTCCACTGTGGTCATGTACTGACCAACTTGGATCATGGGTAGGATGGTCCGAATAGTTTCCATTTTGAATGATGGAACTCTGAGGAATTTGTTTAAGATCTTTAGATCCAAGATTGGTCTGAAGGTTCCCTCTTTCTTGGGAACCACAAACAGATTTGAATAAAACCCCTGTCCCTGTTCCGTCCGCGGAACTGGATGGATCACTCCCATTACTAGGAGGTCTTGCACACAGCTTAGGAATGCCTCTTTCTTTATCTGGTTTGCTGATAACCTTGAAAGATGAAATCTCCCTTGTGGAGGAGAAGCTTTGAAGTCCAGAAGATATCCCTGAGATATGATCTCCAACGCCCAGGGATCCTGAAAATCTCTTGCCCACGCCTGGGCGAAGAGAGAAAGTCTGCCCCCCACTAGATCCGTTTCCGGATAGGGGGCCGTTCCTTCATGCTGTCTTGGGGGCAGCAGCAGGTTTTCTGGCCTGCTTGCCCTTGTTCCAGGACTGGTTAGGTTTCCAGGCCTGTCTGGAATGAGCAACAGTTCCCTCTTGTTTTGAAGCGGAGGAAGTTGATGCTGCTCCTGCCTTGAAATTTCAAAAGGCACGAAAATTAGACTGTTTGGCCTTTGATTTGGCCCTGTCCTGAGGAAGGGTATGACCCTTGCCTCCAGTGATGTCAGCAATAATTTCCTTCAAGCCAGGCCAGAATAAGGTCTGCCCCTTGAAAGGAATGTTGAGTAACTTAGACTTTGAAGTCACGTCAGCTCACCAGGATTTAAGCCATAGCGCCCTACGCGCCTGAATGGCGAATCCGGAATTCTTAGCCGTTAGTTTAGTCAAATGAACAATGGCATCAGAAACAAATTGGTTAGCTAGCTTAAGCGTTCTAAGCTTGTCAATAATTTCCTCCAATGGAGCTGCATGGATGGCCTCTTCCAGGGCCTCAAATCAGAATGCTGCTGCAGCCGTGACATGCGCAATGCATGCAAGGGGCTGCAAAATAAAACCTTGTTGAATAAACATTTTCTTAAGGTAACCCTCTAATTTTTTATCCATTGGATCTGAAAAAGCACAACTGTCCTCAACCGGGATAGTGGTACGCTTTGCTAAAGTAGAAACTGCTCCCTCCACCTTAGGGACCATCTGCCATAAGTCCCGTGTAGTGGCGTCTATTGGAAACATTTTTCTAAATATAGCAGGTGGGGAAAAGGGCACACCAGGTCTAACCCACTCCTTGCTAATAATTTCTGTAAGCCTTTTAGGTATAGGAAAAACGTCAGTACACACCGGCACCGCATAGTATCTATCCAGCCTACACAATTTCTCTGGAATTGCAACTGTGTTACAGTCATTCAGAGCAGCTAATACCTCCCCAAGCAATACACGGAGGTTCTCAAGCTTAAATTTAAAATTAGAAATCTCTGAATCAGGTTTCCCCGAGTCAGAGATGTCACCCACAGAATGAAGCTCACCGTCCTCATGTTCTGCATACTGTGACGCAGTATCAGACATGGCTCTCACAGCATTTGCGCGCTCTGTATCTCTCCTAACCCCAGAGCTATCGCGCTTGCCTCTTAATTCAGGCAATCTAGATAATACCTCTGACAGGGTATTATTCATGATTGCAGCCATGTCCTGCAAGGTAATCGCTATGGGCGTCCCTGATGTAATTGGCGCCATATTAGCGTGCGTCCCCTGAGCGGGAGGCGAAGGGTCTGACACGTGGGGAGAGTTAGTCGGCATAACTTCCCCCTCGACAGAACCCTCTGGTGATAATTCTTTTATAGATAAAGACTGATCTTTACTGTTTAAGGTGAAATCAATACATTTAGTACACATTCTCCTATGGGGCTCCACCATGGCTTTCAAACATAATGAACAAGTAGGTTCCTCTGTATCAGACATGTTTAAACAGACTAGCAATGAGACTAGCAAGCTTGGAAAACACTTAAAACAAGTTTACAAGCAATATAAAAAACGTTACTGCACCTTTAAGAAACACAAATTTTGTCCAAATTTGAAATAACAGTGAAAAAAGGCAGTTACACCAACGAAATTTTTACAGTGTATGTAACAAGTTAGCAGAGCATTGCACCCACTTGCAAATGGATGATTAACCCCTTAATACCAAAAACGGAATAACAAATGACAAAAACTTTTTTAAACAGTCACAACAACTGCCACAGCTCTACTGTGGCTTTTTACCTCCCTCAATACGACTTTTGAAGCCTTTTGAGCCTTTCAGAGAAGTCCTGGAACATGCAGGAAGAAGCTGGATGTCTGTGTCTGTAATTTTTGCTGTGCAAAAAAGCGCTAAAATAGGCCCCTCCCACTCATATTACAACAGTGGAAAGCCTCCAAGAACTGTTTCTAGGCAAAATTCAATCCAGCCATGTGGAAAAAACTAGGCCCCAATAAGTTTTATCACCAAACATATATAAAAAACGATTAAACATGCCAGCAAACGTTTTAAAATACACTTTTATAAGAGTATGTATCTCTATTAATAAGCCTGATACCAGTCGCTATCACTGCATTTAAGGCTTTACTTACATTACTTCGGTATCAGCAGCATTTTCTAGCAAATTCCATCCCTAGAAAAATATTTTAACTGCACATACCTTATTGCAGGAAAACCTGCACGCTATTCCCCCTCTGAAGTTACCTTACTCCTCAGAATATGTGAGAACAGCAAAGGATCTTAGTTACTTCTGCTAAGATCATAGAAAACGCAGGCAGATTCTTCTTCCAAATACTGCCTGAGATAAACAGTACACTCCGGTACCATTTAAAAATAACAAACTTTTGATTGAAGAAATAAATTAAGTATAAAACACCACAGTCCTCTTACGACCTCCATCTTAGTTGAGAGTTGCAAGAGAATGACTGGATATGGCAGTGAGGGGAGGAGCTATATAGCAGCTCTGCTGTGGGTGATCCTCTTGCAACTTCCTGTTGGGAAGGAGAATATCCCATAAGTAATGGATGATCCGTGGACTGGATACACTTAACAAGAGAAACATTCTTTATGAGGAGAAGAAGAACTAGGACATAGAGAAGGAATGACAATTTCCTGATTAATATTTCTGTCCGAAAACACTTTAGGAAGGAAACCTAACTTAGTACGCATAATAGCCTTATCGTCATGAAAGATAAAATAAGGCAAATCACACTGTAAAACTGAGAGTTCCGACACTCTCCGAGCAGAAGAGATAGCAATAATAAAACAAAAACTTCCAAGATAACAACATAATATCTATGGAATGCAATGGCCTCTAGTTATCAAGCCGTCCACTTTCTTGCATTCAACGGCACCAATACGCTTGCCTAAGATCGCCTAACATCGCTGCCGCGGACCTGAATACGTTCGCTAAATTTATCAAGAAAGCTGTCAAAAAGCCGCGCACCAAGTACGGTGCGATGAGCAGTGGACTGTTGATAACTAACAGTCATCGGTCTCACTGCTCTTCGGTTTATTTGCAGCTTTCTTGCTATACTGTCACTAAGCACCCACACTATACTATACTGTTTTACCCCCTAAACCGCCGCTCCTGGAGCCCCCTGCAACTAAATAAAGTTATTAACCCCTAAACCGCCACTCCCGGACCCCGCCGCAACTATAATAAATGTATTAACCCCTAAACCGCTGCTCCCGGACCCCGCCGCCACCTACATTATACCTATTAACCCCTAATCTGCTGCCCCCTATACCGCCGCCACCTACATAAAGTTATTAACCCCTATCCTGCCAATCCCGGACCCCGCCGCAACTAAATAAATTGTTTAACCCCTAAACCGCCGCTCCTGGAGCCCACAGGCACCTACATTATATTTATTAACCCCTAATCTGCCCCCCCTACACCGCCGCCACTATAATAAACATATTAACCCCTAAAGTCTAACCCTAACTCCCCCCCTAACTTAAATATAATTTAAAATAAAATAAAATTACTACAAAATAAAATTACAAAATAAAATTACTACAATTAAATAAATTATTCCTATTTAAAACTAAATACTTACCTGTAAAATAAACCATAAGATAGCTACAATATAACTAAGTTACATTGTAGCTAGCTTAAAGGGACAGTATACACTCATTTTCATATAACTGCATGTAATAGACACTACTATAAAGAATAAGACGCACAGATACTGATATAAAAATCCAGTATAAAATGGTTTAAAAACGTACTTAGAAGCTTTCAGTTTAGCTCTGTTGAAAAAGCAGTTGGAAAGCCCACTACAAGTGGGAAATAAGACACTCCCCCCCTCCCCCTTCTTTTGCATATGAAAAGACCATTTACACAAACAGGAGCAAGCTGGAGAAGGTAGCTGACGGTATTCAAATAAAACTTTGGGGCTTGGTTAGGAGTCTGAAAATCAGAGCAATGTTCTTTAAAAATAAGCAAAATTATACATTTAAAAAAAAAAAAAAAACTTTATGGGCTTTATAAATAGATCATCTACAAAACATTTATGCAAAGAAAAAATGAGTGTATAATTGCCCTTTAAGGTTTATTTTTATTTTACAGGCAACTTTGTATTTATTTTAACTAGGTACAATAGTTATTAAATAGTTATTAACTATTTAATAACTACCTAGCTAAAATAAATATAAAGTACCTGTAAAATAAATCCTAACATAAGTTACAATTACACCTAACACTACACTATCATTAAAATAATTAAAATAACTACAGTTAAATAAAACTAATTACAATTAAATAAAATTAATTAGTTCAAAAACAAACACTAAATTACAGAAAATAAAAAAATAATTACAAGAATTTTAAACTAATTACACCTAATCTAATTCCCCTAATAAAATAAAAAAGCCCCCCAAAATAATAAAAATCCCTACCCTATGCTAAATTACAAATAGCCCTTAAAAGGTCTTTTTGGGGGGCATTTCCCAAAGTAATCAGCTCTTTTACCTGTAAAAAATAATACAATAACCCCAACATTAAAACCCAACAACCACAGACCCAACCCTACTCTAAAACCCACCCAATCCCCCCTTAATAAAACCTAACACTAACCCCTTGAAGATCACCCTACCTTGAGCCGTCTTCACCCAGCTGGGCACAAGTGGACCTCCAGAGGGGCAGAAGTCTTCATCCGATCCGGGTAGTAGAGGACCTTCAGACGGGCAGAAGACTTTATCCAGACGGCATCTTCTATCTTCATCCATCCGGAGCGGGTCCATCTTCAAGCCAGCCGACGCAGAGCATCCTCGTCTTCCGATGACTCCCGACGAATGAAGGTTCCTTTTAATGACGTCATCCAAGATGGCGTCCCTTGAATTCCGATTGGCTGATAGGCTTCTATCCGCCAATCGGAATTAAGGTAGGAAAAATCCTATTGGCTGATGCAATCAGCCAATAGGATTGAAGTTCAATCCTATTGGCTGATCCAATCAGCCAATAGGATTGAGCTTGCATTCTATTGGCTGATTGGAACAGCCAATAGAATGCGAGCTCAATTCTATTGGCTGATTGCATCGGCCAATAGGAATTTTCCTACCTTAATTCCGATTGGCTGATAGAATCCTATCAGCCAATCGGAATTCAAGGGACGCCATCTTGGATGACGTCATTTAAAGGAACCTTCATTCGTCGGGAGTCGTCAGAAGAAGAGGATGCTCCGCGTCGGCTGGCTTGAAGATGGACCTGCTCCGCTCCAGATGGATGAAGATAGAAGATGCCGCCTGGATGAAGCCTTCTGCCCGGATCGGATGAAGACTTCTGCCCCTCTGGAGGTCCACTTGTGCCCGGCTGGGTGAAGACGGCTCAAGGTAGGGTGATTTTCAAGGGGTTAGTGTTAGGTTTTATTAAGGGGGGATTGGGTGGGTTTTAGAGTAGGGTTGGGTGTGTGGGTGGTGGATTTTAATGTTGGGGGGGTATTGTATTTTTTTTACAGGTAAAAGAGCTGATTACTTTGGGGCAATCCCCCGCAAAAAGCCCTTTTAAGGGCTATTTGTAATTTAGTATAGGGTAGGGATTTTTATTATTTTGGGGGGCTTTTTTATTTTATTAGGGGGATTAGATTAGGTATAATTAGTTTAAAATTCTTGTAATAATTTTTTTATTTTCTGTAATTTAGTGTTTTTTTTTTGTACTTTAGTTAATTTTATTTAATTGTAATTAGTTTTATTTAATTGTAGTTATTTTATTGAATTATTTTAATGATAGTGTAGTGTTAGGTGTAATTGTAACTTAAAGGCAAGGTAAACTTGAGCGCACTCGTTAACTAACTCGTAAAGTACATAAAAAATTAGCCCAAGTTTCATTCATCATTTTCCATATATGTGTTTCTATTACCGCAATTCTTACTTTGAAAGCTGCATCCGACAACAATTTCTCGTCAGCCCGACTTTTGGTTAAGAATGATTGACAGTTGACTAATACTGTGTCCTCCAATCAGTGTTTTCTCCCCATGGTGGTCTACACAGCATATTCTACGTCATACGAGCGCAGAGCGCATGCGTCCGACTCAAATCTTATACTGTACACTATTCAACGTGCTTGTTCATGAGACGCGCATGCTCCGTGATACCTACACTGTACTTGGATCAAACAGCTGCACAGAGATCGATCTCTTTACTAGTGAGTAAACGCAATTAGATACTTGTTGCGTTTGACATGTAGATTTATAAGATAAATGAAAACTAATATTGACAGCTGCGAATATGAAAATGTAACCGTGTACGCGCAAAATGCTGACGACGATAGCAGGTGGGTCGGGTCTCTAAGATGATACACATAAAAGTGGTAGTACAAGCGGGGAGGAGTTTGAGAAGAAACTGTAGGGATAAAAAAACTTATTTTTCTAAAAAACAATAATTGGAAACATTATAAAAACTTAGCGACTGCATAGCATTGTTAATGAGCAAACTATAGGTGTTTTCATATGGAGCTAACTTTACCTTTACTTTAAGTTAGGTTTTATTTTACAGGTACTTTTGTATTTATTTTAACTAGGTAGTTATTAAATAGTTAATAACTATTTAATAACTATTCTACCTAGTTAAAATAAATACAAAGTTGCCTGTAAAATAAAAAAAAAATCCTAAGACAGCTACAATGCAACTATTAGTTATATTGTAGCTATCTTAGGGTTTATTTTACAGGTAAGTATTTATTTTTAAATAGTAATAATATAGTTAATTATAGTAATATTTATTTAGAGTTATTTAAATTATATTTAAGTTAGGGGGGTGTTAAGGTTAGACTTAGGTTTAGGGGTTAATATGTTTATTATAGTGGCGGCGGTGTAGGGGGGGGCAGATTAGGGGTTAATAAATATAATGTAGGTGGCGGTGGGCTCCGGGATCGGCAGTTTAGGGGTTAATCAATTTATTTAGGTGTGGCGGGGGCCGGGATCGGCAGGATAGGGGTTAAGAACTTTAAGTAGGTGGTGGCAGATTAGGAGTTAATAGGTATAATGTAGGTGGCGGCGGAGTCCGGGAGCGGCGGCTTAGGGGTTAATACATTTATTAGAGTTGTGGCGGGGTCCGGGAGCAGCGGTTTAGGGGTCAATAAGTTTATTGAGTTGCGGCGGGGTCCGGGAACGGCAGATTAGGGGTTAATAAGTATAATGTAGGTTGCGGCGGTGTAGGGGGGGCAGATTAGGGGTGTTTAGACTCGGGTATATGTTAGGGTGTTAGGTTTAGACATTTACCATAGGAATCAATGGGATATCGGGCAGCAGCGAACATAAGCTTTCACTGCTGTCTGACTCCCATTGATTCCTATGGCATCCCCGCCTCCAGGGCGGCGGATTGAAAACCTGGGCCGGAAAAGTGGCAAGCGTACCTGGTAGTTCTTTGATAACTTCCAAAAGTAGTCCGATTGTGCTGAACTTGCGTTCGTAACATCTGGAGTGACGTAATCATTGATCTGTGTCGGACTGAGTCCGGCGGATCGTATGTTACGTCACTAAATTCTACTTTTGCCGGTCTGTAGGGTTCGATAACTACGGCGAATCAGGCTCACCACAAATACGCTGCGGAATTACAGCGTATTTGTGGTTGACAGCTTGATAAATAGAGGCCAATGGCTCAAACAGAGCCTGCTGCAAAACTTTAAGAACAAGGTTAAGGCTCCAAGCAAGAGCAACAGATTTAAACACAGGCAACCAGGGTCTGACAAAAAAGGTTACACGTCTGCCACATCCGCCAGACACTTGTGTAGAAAAGATAATGCAGAAATCTGACCCTTCAGAGAACTGACTGACAAACCATCCTCCAGACCGTCCCGGAGAAGGGCAAAACCCCTAAGAATCCTGACCCTACTTCCAAGAGTAGTCCATGGATTCACACCAATCAGGGAATTTACACCATACCTTATGGTAAAAGTTACCAGTAACAGATTTGCAAGCCTGAATCATGGTCTCAAAGACCGATTCAGAAAAACCACACTTAGACAGAACTAAGCATACAATCTCCAAGCAGAAAGCTTCAGAGAAACGAAAACTGGATGAAAAAATGGACCCTAAATAAAAAGGTCCTTCCTCAGGAACAACCACCAAAGTGGAAGAAATGCTGTACATCTCCACTAGGTCTGAATACCAGATCCTGCGAGACTATGCAGGAACCATTAAAATACCAAAGCTCACTCCCATTTGATAAGAGTAATGACTGTTGGAAGGAGAGCAATCAGACTGAAAATCCAAAAAACCGCCAGGGTATTTAGCAGAGCAGCCTCCTAAACATAACTTGGAAGCTTGACGTATCGCCATCTCCAACTCAAGCACCCCCCATTTGAGGGTTAACCTGGAGAACACCTCCGGAGGAAGCGCTCACTCCCCAGAATGAAAAAACATAATTTATATAAAAAATAAAATAGGATGGGTCTCATAAACTCTTGCCACTATGAAAGAAATTAATTTATCAGGTAAGTTCTTACATAAATTATGTTTTCTTTCATGTAAGTGGCAAGAGTCCATGAGCTAGTGACGTATGGGATATAATACCCAAGATGTGGACATCCACGAGTCACTAGAGAGGGAGGGTTTAAAATAACTGCTAAATCAGCTGAGAAATTAAATCCAAAAAAATAATTGTTTTCTTTTAAAAATTTAAAAAAAAACTAAAATCAAAGGCACTATAATCAAACTGAGACAACTGCCTGAAGAACCTTTCTACCAAAGGCTGCTTCCGAAGAAGCAAACACATCAAAATGGTAAAATTTAGTAAAAGTATGCAAAGAAGACCAAGTTGCTGCTTTAAAAATTTGATCAACTGAAGCTTCATTCTTAAAAGCCCAAGAAGTGGCAACTGATCTAGTAGAATGAGCTGTAATTCTATGAGGCGGAGACTGCCCTGCCTCCAAATTAACTTTGTGAATCAAAAGTTTCAACCAAGATGCCAGAGAAATGGCAGAGGTTTTCTGACCTTTACTGGAGCCAGAAAAAATAACAAATAGATTAGAAGTCTTTCTGAAATCTTTAGTAGCCTCAACATAATATTTCAAAGCTCTTACCACATCCAAAGAATGTACAGACCTTTCAAGAGTATTCTTAGGAATAGGACACAAGGCAGGAACAACAATTTCCCTATTAATGTTGTTAGAATTCACAACTTTAGGCAAAAATTTAAATGAAGTCCGCAAAACAACTTTATCTTGATCGAAAATCAGATAAGGACACTCACAAGAGAGAGCAGATAATTCAGAAACTCTTCTAGCTGAAGAGAAGGCCACAAGAAATAACACTTTCCAAGAAAGTAATTTAATATCCAATGAATGCATAGGCTCAAAAGGAGGACCCTGTAAAATCTTCAAAACCAAATTGTGACTCCAAGGAGGAGAAATAGATTTAATAATGGGTTTGATACAAATCGAAGCCTGAACAAAACAGTGAATATCAGGAAGTTTAGCAATCTTTCTATGAAATAAGACAGAAAGAGCATAACATTTGTCCTTTCAAAGTATTTGCAGACAAACCCTTATCCAAACCATCCTGAAGAAACTGTAAAATCCTAGGAATTGTGGAGCAATGCCAAGAATAATTATGAGTGGAAAACCATAAAATATAGGTTTTCCAAACCCGATGATTAATTTTCCTTGAAACAGTATTATGAGCCTGTATCATAGTGCTAATCACTGAGTCAGAGAAACCTCTATGACTAAGCACTAAGCGTTCAATTTCCATACCTTCAAATTTAGAGAGTTGAGATCCTGATGGAAAAACAGCCCTTGAGACAGAAGGTCTGACCTTAAAGGAAGTGGCCAAGGCTGGCAACTGGACATCCGGACAAGATCCGTATACCAAAACCTGTGAGGCCATGCTGGTGCTATCAGAAACACATAAGATTGTTCCATTATGATCTTGGAGATCACCCTTGGAAGAAGAACCAAAGGTGGAAAAATGTAAGCAGGTTGGTAAAACCAAGGAACTGCTAAAGCATCCATAATCTCCGCCTGAGGATCCCTGTAAAGGTATCTGGGTAGCTTCTTGTTTAGACGAGAAGCCATCAGATCTATTTCTGGAAGACCCCACATCTGTACAAGATGAGAAAACACACCTGGATGTAAAGTCTGACAGCTGAGATAATCTGCTTTCCAATTGTATACACCTCGGATATGGATCACAGAAATTTGACAAGAGTTGGATTCTGCCCAAGAAAGTATCCAAGATACTTCCTTCATTGCTGAAGGACTACGAGTCCCTCCTTGATGATTGACATATGCCACTGTTGTGATAAAGTTCTCTCTTCAATAGAGGCCACATCTAAAGAGCTCTGAAAATAGCACAGAGTTATAAAATATTGATTGGTAACCTCACCTCTTGAGGATTCCAAACCCCTTGTGCTGTCAGAGACCTTCAGACAGCTCCCCAACCTGTGAGACTTGCATCTGTTGTGATCACAGTCCAGGTAGGACGAACAAATGAGGCCCCTTGAACAATAAGGTGATGGTCTAACCACCAATTCAGAGAGAGTTGAGTGTTGGGACTTAAGTATATAAGTTGTGATATCTGAGTATAATCCCTGCACCATTGGTGAAACATGCAAAGCTGTAGAGGCCTCATATGAAAACGAGCAAAGGGGATCGCGTCCGATGCTGTCATGAGACCTAAAACTTCCATGCACATAGCCACTGAAGGGAATGATAGAGCCTGAAGGTTTAGAAAAGCTAAAACTAACTTAATTTGTCTCTTGTCTGTCAGAGAAAGTCATGGACACTGAATCTATCTGGTAACCTAAAATGGTGACCCTTGTCTGAGGAATCAAGAAACTCTTTTGTAAATTTATCCTCCAACAATATTTGTTGTTTCGTGTGAGATTCTGCTAAATGATAAGATTGAGCCAAGTACCAAGATATCGTCCAAATAAGGAAACACCACAATACCCTGCTCTCTGATTACAGATAGAAGGGCACCGAGAACCTTTGAAAATATTCTCGGAGCTGTCGCTAGGCCAAACAGAAGAGCGACAAATTGGTAATGCTTGTCTAGAAAAGAGAATCTCAGAAAACGATAGTGGTCTGGATGAATTGGAATGTGAAGATAACCGTCCTGTAAGTCTATTGTGGACATGAAATGACCATGCTGAACAAAAGGCAGAATAGTCCTTATAGTCAACATCTTGAAAGCTGGGACTCTTGCAAAACGATTTAACAATTTCAGATCCAGAATTGGTCTGAACGAATCTTCTTTCTTTGGGACAATGAATAGAATTGAATAAAAACCCAAACCCCGTTCCTGCAGAGGAACTGGAACAATTACCCCTGAAAACTCTACGTCCGAAACACATTTCCGAAAAGCCTGAGCCTTCACAGGGTTTGTTGGAACATGATAAAGAAAAAATCTTCCAATGGGCGGTCTTATTCTGAAACCTATTCGATACCCCTAAGAAACAATATTCTGAATCCACTGATTTTTAACAGAAACTGTCCAAATGTGTTGAAATAATTTAAATCTGCCCCCCACCAGTTGAACTGGTTTGAGGGCCACACCTTCATGCAGTCTTAGGGGCTGGATTTGGTTTTTTATAAGGCTTGGATTTATTCCAATTTGGAGATGGTCTCCAATTAGAGCCAGAGGCCTTAGGGGAAGGAGAGGTATTTTGTTCTCCATTCTGATGAAAGGAACGAAAATGATTGGGAGCTTTAAATTTACCCTTAGATTTCTTATCTTGGGGCAGAAAAACTCCCTTTCCCCCGGTGATAGTGGAGATATTAGAATCCAATTGAGAACCAAATAAATTACTACCCTGAAATGATAAAGATAGTAATCTAGATTTAGACACCATATCAGCATTCCAAGAATTAAGCCATAAAGCTCTTCTAGTAAGAATAGCTAAAGACATAGGTTTAATATCAATCTTAATGACATCAAATATAGCATCACAAATGAAATTATTAGCATGTTAAAGTAAAATAACAATGCTAGACAGTTCAGGATCTGTTAACTGTTTAGCTAAACTGTCCAACCAAAAAACAGAATTTATGCTTACCTGATAAATTACTTTCTCCAACGGTGTGTCCGGTCCACGGCGTCATCCTTACTTGTGGGATATCTCTTCCCCAACAGGAAATGGCAAAGAGTCCCAGCAAAGCTGGCCATATAGTCATTCGACCGACGGACAGGAGGAAATATATAGGAGAAACCATATGGTACCGTGGTGACTGTAGTTAGAGAAAATAATTCATCAGACATGATTAAAAAACCAGGGCGGGCCGTGGACCGGACACACCGTTGGAGAAAGTAATTTATCAGGTAAGCATAAATTCTGTTTTCTCCAACATTGGTGTGTCCGGTCCACGGCGTCATCCTTACTTGTGGGAACCAATACCAAAGCTTTAGGACACGGATGAAGGGAGGGAGCAAATCAGGTTACCTAAATGGAAGGCACCACGGCTTGCAAAACCTTTCTCCCAAAAATAGCCTCCGAAGAAGCAAAAGTATCAAATTTGTAAAATTTGGCAAAAGTGTGCAGTGAAGACCAAGTCGCTGCCTTACATATCTGGTCAACAGAAGCCTCGTTCTTGAAGGCCCATGTGGAAGCCACAGCCCTAGTGGAGTGAGCTGTGATTCTTTCAGGAGGCTGCCGTCCGGCAGTCTCATAAGCCAATCGGATGATGCTTTTAAGCCAAAAGGAAAGAGAGGTAGAAGTCGCTTTTTGACCTCTCCTTTTACCAGAATAAACAACAAACAAGGAAGATGTTTGTCTGAAATCTTTTGTAGCCTCTAAATAGAATTTTAGAGCACGGACTACGTCCAAATTGTGTAACAAACGTTCCTTCTTTGAAACTGGATTCCGGCATAAAGAAGGTACAACTATCTCCTGGTTAATATTTTTGTTAGAAACAACCTTAGGAAGAAAACCAGGCTTAGTACGCAAAACCACCTTATCTGCATGGAACACCAGATAGGGCGGAGAACACTGCAGAGCAGATAACTCTGAAACTCTTCTAGCAGAAGAAATTGCAAACAAAAACAAAACTTTCCAAGATAGTAACTTAATATCTATGGAATGTAAAGGTTCAAACGGAACCCCTTGAAGAACTGAAAGAACTAGATTTAGACTCCAGGGAGGAGTCAAAGGTCTGTAAACAGGCTTGATCCTAACCAGAGCCTGAACAAATGCTTGAACATCTGGCACAGCTGCCAGTCTTTTGTGTAGTAAGACAGATAAAGCAGAGATCTGTCCCTTTAGAGAACTTGCAGATAATCCTTTCTCCAAACCTTCTAGTAGAAAGGAGAGAATCTTAGGAATTTTTATCTTATTCCATGGGAATTCTTTGGATTCACACCAACAGATATATCTTTTCCATATTTTATGGTAAATCTTTCTAGTTACCGGTTTTCTGGCCTGAACCAGAGTATCTATCACAGAATCTGAAAACCCACGCTTCGATAGAATCAAGCGTTAAATCTCCAAGCCGTCAGCTGGAGGGAGACCAGATTTGGATGTTCGAATGGACCCTGAACAAGAAGGTCCTGTCTCAAAGGTAGCTTCCATGGTGGAACCGATGACATATTCACCAGGTCTGCATACCAAGTCCTGCGTGGCCACGCAGGAGCTATCAAGATCACTGAGGCCCTCTCCTGATTGATCCTGGCTACCAGCCTGGGAATGAGAGGAAACGGTGGAAATACATAAGCTAGGTTGAAGGTCCAAGGTGCTACTAGTGCATCTACTAGAGTCGCCTTGGGATCCCTGGATCTGGACCCGTAGCAAGGAACCTTGAAGTTCTGACGAGACACCATCAGATCCATGTCTGGAATGCCCCATAATTGAGTTATTTGGGCAAAGATCTCCGGATGGAGTTCCCACTCCCCCGGATGGAATGTCTGACGACTCAGAAAATCCGCCTCCCAGTTTTCCACACCTGGGATGTGGATCTCAGACAGGTGGCAGGAGTGATCCTCCGCCCATTGAATTATTTTGGTCACTTCTTCCATCGCCAGGGAACTCCTTGTTCCCCCCTGATGATTGATATACGCAACGGTCGTCATGTTGTCTGATTGGAACCTTATGAATCTGGCCTTTGCTAGTTGAGGCCAAGCCCTGAGAGCATTGAATATCACTCTCAGTTCCAGAATGTTTATCGGGAGAAGAGACTCTTCCCGAGACCATAGACCCTGAGCTTTCAGGGATTCCCAGACCGCGCCCCAGCCCACTAGACTGGCGTCGGTCGTGACAATAACCCACTCTGGTCTGCGGAAGCTCATTCCCTGGGACAGATGGTCCAGGGTCAGCCACCAACGGAGTGAATCTCTGGTCTTCTGATCTACTTGAATCACTGGAGACAAGTCTGTATAGTCCCCATTCCACTGTTTGAGCATGCACAGTTGTAATGGTCTTAGATGAATTCGTGCAAAAGGAACTATGTCCATTGCTGCAATCATCAACCCTACTACTTCCATGCACTGCGCTATGGAAGGACGAGGAACAGAATGAAGAACTTGACAAGTGCTTAGAAGTTTTGACTTTCTGACCTCTGTCAGAAAAATCCTCATTTCTAAAGAATCTATTATTGTTCCCAAGAAGGGAACTCTTGTCGACGGAGACAGAGAACTTTTTTCTATGTTCACCTTCCATCCGTGTGATCTGAGAAAGGCCAGAACGATGTCTGTATGAGCCTTTGCTTTTGACAGGGACGACGCTTGTATTAGAATGTCGTCCAAGTAAGGTACTACTGCAATGCCCCTCGGTCTTAGAACCGCTAGAAGGGACCCTAGTACCTTTGTGAAAATCCTTGGAGCAGTGGCTAACCCGAATGGGAGGGCCACAAACTGGTAATGCTTGTCCAGAAAAGCGAACCTTAGGAACTGATGATGTTCTTTGTGGATAGGAATATGTAGGTACGCATCCTTTAGATCCACGGTAGTCATAAATTGACTTTCCTGGATAGTGGGTAGAATCGTTCGAATGGTTTCCATCTTGAACGATGGTACCCTGAGAAATTTGTTTAGGATCTTCAAATCCAAAATTGGTCTGAAAATTCCGTCTTTTTTGGGAACTACGAATAGATTGGAATAAAATCCCATTCCTTGTTCCTTTATTGGAACTGGGTGTATCACTCCCATCTTTAACAGGTCTTCTACACAATGTAAGAACGCCTGTCTCTTTATTTGGTTTGAGGATAAGTGAGACATGTGGAACCTTCCCCTTGGGGGTAGTTCCCTGAATTCCAGGAGATAACCCTGAGAAACTATTTCTAGCAATTTCAACAATAGCAAAATGAGATGCACAGACAGCCGGTGGTAAGTTCCAGTTTCTTTTTATTGCAAATAAAAACTCTTTGTCCCAACAAGGGTATAGGATAGAACTATTTCTAGGGATCCTGAACATCTCTTGCCCAAGCCTGAGCAAAGAGAGAGAGTCTGCCCCCCACTAGATCCGGTCCCGGATCGGGGGCTACTCCTTCATGCTGTTTTTTTAGCAGCGGCAGGCTTCTTGGCCTGCTTATCCTTGTTCCAGCCTTGCATCGGTTTCCAGGCTGGTTTGGGTTGTGAGGCATTACCCTCTTGCTTAGAGGATGCAGAATTAGAGGCCTGTCCGTTCCTGAAAATTGCGAAAGGAACGAAAATTAGACTTATTTTTGGCCTTGAAAGGCCTATCTTGTGGAAGGGCGTGGCCCTTTCCCCCAGTGATGTCTGAAATAATCTCTTTCAATTCTGGTCCAAATAGAGTTTTACCTTTGAAAGGGATGTTAAGCAATTTTGTCTTGGATGACACATCCGCTGACCAAGACTTTAGCCAAAGCGCTCTGCGCGCCACGATAGCAAACCCTGAATTTTTCGCCGCTAATCTAGCTAATTGCAAAGCGGCATCTAAAATAAAAGAGTTAGCCAACTTAAGTGCGTGAACTCTGTCCATAACCTCCTCATATGGAGTCTCTCTACTAAGTGAGTTTTCTAGTTCCTCGAACCAAAACCACGCTGCTGTAGTGACAGGAACAATGCACGAAATGGGTTGTAGAAGGTAACCTTGCTGTACAAAAATCTTTTTAAGCAAACCCTCCAATTTTTTATCCATAGGATCTTTGAAAGCACAACTATCTTCTATAGGAATAGTAGTGCGTTTGTTTAGAGTAGAAACTGCCCCCTCGACCTTAGGGACTGTCTGCCATAAGTCCTTTCTGGGGTCGACCATAGGAAATAATTTCTTAAATATAGGGGGGGGGGAACAAAAGGTATGCCGGGCTTTTCCCACTCCTTATTCACTATGTCCACCACCCGCTTGGGTATAGGAAAAGCGTTGGGGTGCACCGGAACCTCTAGGAACTTGTCCATCTTGCATAATTTCTCTGGAATGACCAAGTTGTCACAATCATCCAGAGTAGATAACACCTCCTTAAGCAGTGCGCGGAGATGTTCTAATTTAAATTTAAATGTCACAACATCAGGTTCAGCTTGTTGAGAAATTTTTCCTGAATCTGAAATTTCCCCATCTGACAAAACCTCCCTCATGGCCCCTTCAGATTGGTGTGAGGGTATGACAGAACAATTATCATCAGCGCCCTCCTGCTCTTCAGTGTTTAAAACAGAGCAATCGCGCTTTCTCTGATAAGTAGGCATTTTGGATAAAATATTTGCTATGGAGTTATCCATTACAGCCGTTAATTGTTGCATGGTAATAAGCATTGGCGCGCTAGATGTACTAGGGGCCTCCTGTGTGGGCAAAACTGGTGTAGACACAGTAGGAGATGATGTAGTATCATGTTTACTCCCCTCATCTGAGGAATCATCTTGGGCAATTTCATTATCTGTGGCAGTACTGTCCTTACTTTGTTTGGACGCTATGGCACAATTATCACATAAATTTAAATGGGGAGACACATTGGCTTTCATACATATAGAACATAGCTTATCCGAAGGCACAGACATGTTAAACAGGCTTAAACTTGTCAACAATGCACAAAAAAACGTTTTAAAACAAAACCGTTACTGTCTCTTTAAATTTTAAACAGAAAACACTTTATTACTGAATATGTGAAAAAGTATGAAGGAATTGTTCAAAAATTACCAAAATTTCACCACAGTGTCTTAAAGCATTAAGAGTATTGCACACCAAATTTCAGAGCTTTAACCCTTAAAATAACGGAACCGGAGCCGTTTACAAATTTAACCCCTATACAGTCCCAGCTATAGCCTTTGCTGAGACCTAACCAAGCCCAGAGGGGAATACGATACCAATTGACGCCTTCTAGAAGCTTTTCCAGCAAATTTCAGATCCTCACACATGCATCTGCATGCCCTGCTCTCAAAAAACAACTGCGCAGTAATGGCGCGAAAATGAGGCTCAGACTACAACTAGGAAGGCCCCCTGACTGGAAAAGGTGTCTAACATAGTGCCTGCCGTTTAATAAACGTTCCCCAAGTTTATAAATGCGAATTTTCAGCATAAATATGAATAAAATGCCCAAATAAAGCAATCGATTTAGCCCATAAAAATGTCTACCAGTTTTTTAGCCCATATTAAGCCCTTTATTCTGTTTGTTTGACTAAGAAAATGGCTTACCGGTCCCCATGAGGGGAAATGACAGCCTTCCAGCATTACATGGTCTTGTTAGAAATATGGCTAGTCATACCTTAAGCAGAAAAGTCTGCTAACTGTTTCCCCCAACTGAAGTTACTTCATCTCAACAGTCCTATGTGGAAACAGCAATCTATTTTAGTTACTGTCTGCTAAAATCATCTTCCTCTCACAAACAGAATTCTTCATCCTTTTCTGTTTCAGAGTAAATAGTACATACCAGCACTATTTTAAAATAACAAACACTTGATAGAAGAATAAAAACTACATTTAAACACCAAAAAACTCTTAACCATCTCCGTGGAGATGTTGCCTGTGCAACGGCAAAGAGAATGACTGGGGTGGGCGGAGCCTAGGAGGGACTATATGGCCAGCTTTGCTGGGACTCTTTGCCATTTCCTGTTGGGGAAGAGATATCCCACAAGTAAGGATGACGCCATGGACCGGACACACCAATGTTGGAGAAAGTTGAAGCAGCAGCAACATCAGCCATAGAAATAGCAGGTTTAAGAATATAGCCAGTATGTAAATATGCTTTTCTAAGATAGGATTCGGTTTTCCTATCTAAAGGAGCCTTAAAGGAAGTACTATCTTCCATAGGAATAGTAGTACGTTTAGCAAGAGTAGAAATAGCCCCATCAACTTTAGGGACTTTTCCCCAAAACTCTAACTTAGCCACAGGTAAAGGATATAGCTTTTTAAACCTAGAAGAAGGGTTAAAAGTAGCACCAAGTTTAGACCATTCTTTAGTAAACATATGAGAGATAGCATCTGGAATAGAAAAAACTTCAGGAGTAACCTCAGAAGTTTTAAAAACAGAATTCAAACATTGGCTATTCTTGTTATCAACAGGACTAAATTCCCCAATACCCAAAGTAAACAATACTTCCTTTAATAAAGAATGAATATATTCAATGTTAAAAAGAAAGGTTGATTTATCAATTTCAGTTCCTGAAGTAGGATCCTCTGAGCCAGAGAAATCCTCATCAGCAGAAGATACTTCAGTATGCTGTCGATCAATACAAACTTCATCAGATTTATGAGAAGTTAGGAGAGACCTTTTACGTTTATTATAAGGCAGAATAGCAGTCATATCCTTCTCTATGGCTGCAGCAATATCATTTTTCATATCTACATAAATATCATATACATTAGACTGTGAAGGATTAACAGTAGATGTATTTGTACTTCTAGAAACATTATCAGCATGTAATTATTTTTCATAACAAGTGCCACATATCTGAGCTGAAGAAGTAGGATCAGCTAATTTACAACATACACACTTAGCTTTGGTAGAATTGTGTTCAGGCAGCTTAGTTCCTACAGTAACATCATAGGCAAGATCAGTTTGAGACATCTTGCAAAATGTAACAAAAAAGAAAAAAATATCTAATTTCCTCAAAATAGTAGTTTCAGGAATGGGAAAAAATGCTTATGATACTTTTTTTATACAAAAGTAAAATCAAAAGCCCTAGCCCTCTATGAATCAAATGATAGCAGAGATCAAAAGAGGGAGAGACTTCATATAACAAAGCTTAACAAATGAAATGAAGCGACTCGCTTCATAACAGGCGCGACTTTGCGCCAAAAAAAATGCGTCCAGAAAGTCGCAAGAAATGACGCGACTCGCGTCACGGCAGATGTGACGGCAAAAAAAGTTGCAATAAAAAGTAACATTCTGCATCATCGCGAGCCTAAGCCCACGAAAATTTTGAGAAAACAGACTCCAAGTTACAGCTAACTGGAACCCCAGGTAAGCCTTAAAACTCCCATAAACATAATTTCCATGCTGAAACTGTTAGACTGCAAAGGGAAATACACAGACCTGACTCATGGCAAATATATACAATATACATATAAAACTTTATAAGATAAACTGCCAAACATAGCTGAGAGTGTCTTAAAAAATGATATATACTTACCCGAAGACACCCATTCACATATAGCAGACAGTCAAACCAGTACTGAAACATATCAGCAGAGGTAATGGTAGAGGAGTATAATGTCGATCTGTAAAGGGAGGAAGCAGATGAATCCCTGCGACCGATTTACAGAGAGTCTTAGAATAGATTTCCCATAGGTGAAAACATGGCATCATCAGGCAATACTCCCTTCACATCCCTCAAACACTGTACTTTGAGAGGAACTGGGCTTCAATATGCTTAGAAGCGCCTATCACAGAAGAAAATCAAGCACAACTTGCATCACCACCTCAATGAGAGGCAAAGTTTGTAAAACTAAGGTATGAGTGAGGTGGGAGGTGTATTTATAGGCATTTTGAGGTTTGGGAAACTTTGCCCCCTCCTGGTAGGAATGTATATCCCATACGTCACTAGCACATAGACTCTTGCCACTTACATGAAAGAAATCTGACTGTTCAAGAAGTCCGCTTCTGGTATTCACACTTGAAATGTGAATAGAGGATAAACAACAAATGTGAGCGTCAGCCCACTGAACAATCTACGCCAATCATGGCAAAAGAACTCCAGGTTCCTCCTTTCAGATGGTTAATGTAAACCACTGAGATGAAATTGTTTAACTAGAACCTGAAAAACCGGTTAAGACAACAGAAGCCAAGCCATCAAAGCATTGAAGATCGCTCTCCACTCCAAGATGGTTCTAGGGAGAGCAGGTTCCTCCCAAGTCCATAGTCACCAACCCAACAGGCTAGCGACTGTGGTCACTATTACTCAGGAAGGGCTCCGAGACAGAAGCTCCTGAGAAAACCAAAAAATTCTGAAGAATGCGAGTAACTATCCCGCTACCTCTTGCAAGCAAAGCAAGCGCTCGACCACTAATTCCCCTCTTTGATCCACAGGGAGGAATCTTAAGTCGATAGATCTAGATCTATTCTCCGAGACAAAGCCCAAGATCCCCAATTCACTATCTGAACATGCATAACAGCAGACTCTCAGATGGAATCAAGCAAAGGGATGATGTCCCATGAAGCAACCATCAGACCAATTACCTCCATACATTAAGCCACTGAGGGCCCAACAGAAGAGTGCAGAAAGAGGCAAAAGGAAAGAATCCTTGATTTTCTGATCTCTGGCAAAAAGTCAGAGACAGGGAAACTAAAATGGATACTTGGAAAACTACCCCTGTGATTGGAACAAGGGAACACATTTTCAGATTCACTTCCCATCCATGGGAATGAAGAAAAGACAACAAGATTTCAGAATGAAAGAGCTTGTTGAAAATATGGCGCCTGAATCCCTAAGGAAGGGCACTACAGCAATTCCTTGACACCTGATCACTGCTAAAATAGCCCCCTCTGAGAACCGTGGCAAGGCCAAAGGGAAGAGCCACAAACTGAAAGAATTTGACAGAAAGGCAAAACTCAAGGACTTGAAAATACGCGTCCTCCAGGTCTACTGTCACCATTAACTGATCCTCCTAGATCAAGGAAGAATGGAACCACAAGTTTCCATGTGAAGGACGGTACCCTGAGACAACTTGATGAGACACTTTAGGTCTACCATAGGGCGAAAAATTCCCTCTTTTTCGGGAACCACGAACAGGAAGGAATAGAATCCTAGGCCCTGATCACTTACAGGAACTGGCTATCATTCACAGGGCACAGAGGCCCCAAAACGCACTTCAAAAATGTCTCACTATTATCTGGCCTGCAGATAAAATGAGAGTTGGAGCCTGCCTCTGCGAGGAAAGGTAAGAATTCTATGTTCCGTAACCTATCTGGGACATCTCGTATCCATGTTTGAAGACAGAGATATTCTGTCCCCTACCTGGACCGATCCCGGTTTGAGAGCAAACTCCTTTAGGATTATTCATCCTTCCTTGTGGTAGAAAAGACCTTTTTCCACCCATATATATTAAATATTCCTGTCAGATCAGGACCAAACAGGGTCTTACCCTTGTAAGGAAGCGCCAGAAGCTTAGACTCAAAGGAAAAATCCACTGACCATGAATATAGCCACAAAGCCCCGCGGGCTAGTACAGAGATGCCAGATATCTTAGCTCCCAGCTGAAAAACTTGCATGGTAGCATCAGAAATAGAAGAATTGGCTAGCTCAAGAGCCTTAATTCTGAACTGGATCTCCTCCAAGGAGTCTCTTACCAAATAGAAAGCAGACAAGACATTGCACCAATAAGATGCCGTACTTGACACAGTGGCAATACAAACTTCCATGTAAACTTTCAGCTTAAGCAGGAAGTGGTTAGCACAGCTCACACAGGCGTCTCCAGGGACCAACAGCATACCCCAATTGGAAATATAGGCTCCACGGACTGCTGAAACGGAAGAGGTGCTCACCATATGAGGAAAGTCACTCCAATGAAGCAGAAAAAAGGAAAAGGCGACACTCCAGGCTTGTGAAAAAAACAGAATGTTTATTCCAAATACACAGTCGCTACACACTTGGACACCAAACATGTAACGGAAGAAGGGGGCTTAGTCCATTGATCCTGAAAAGAACAGCAATCCTCTCTAGGAATCGTAGTTCTCTTAGCCAGAGTAGAAAAAAAACAAACTTACTCTTAAGACACTGTGCGCCACAATATTTAATCGAGACGGAGACAGAAAAATCTTTGTAAGGACAGGGGAAGGGGAAAAAGTGAATCCCTAACTTATCCCATGTCCATGAAACATCTCCTAGCACGTACAGGAAAACACTTACACAAAGGAAGTAACCTCAGTCAACTATTTAATTTGACTAAGAGTTCTGAGTTAATAACAACAGACGTGTCTGAGTCGCTCTAATAGCTAAAAAAAACTCCTTTTAACAACACACAAGGTGATTAAGCATACATCTGAAGATAGCCCCTTCAGCATCAGATGAAGGAATTAAACTGTCCGAATCTGAGATTTTACCCTCAGACGCTACCAACATATCCTCCTCATCAGACTTATGAGGAAGGACAACCGGTGTAGCCGTAGATGGAACAGAAACCTTACTATCTGAATCTCTTATATTCCTTTTGCTATTTCCCATTAGCATAGGGAGGGCAGATAATGCTGCAGAGATCACAGAAGATACCTGAGCAAAAATAAATCTGCAAGCAAACAAGATCCTCCTGGAGACTGAGAAGGAAACGCAGGGCACTGTTTGTGACGCGATAAGGCTAGGGACATGTAAAGAGAAACTGTGGTATTGCCTAACAGTATCATCCTGAGAGACAAAATATGAGTCACCATTTGAAATAATATGGGAGCCGAGCTCAAACCAAAAATTAAAATAATGCTGACACTGTAAATGTACTAGCAATAAACCCAAGAACATGACAGACTAGCTTTAGACCTAAACCAAAACTAATAAGGTCTATAAGCAAATAAAACATAGAGCAAAAATGATATACCAATATATAGATCATTCACTGTGATATTTGGTATAAATTTATTAAAAACTTGCTCAATAAAATGTGCCTTTCAATGTAAGCATAAAAACATTGCACTTAGAAAACAGAAACGATTTCCTTTAGAAATGTTCCTGTAATAAATGCGATGGTTAATTCTATTCAACCATACAAACTGAGCCCGCCTCGATGAATAGCCCGTATCGCCTCTCCTTTCTGAGACGGAAAAAGAATCAGAGAAATGGTGTCGCTCCGATCTCCATTAGGAGAAGGAGGCGGAGTCACAAAACAAGGCGTGCAATGTCGGAGTCCTTTTACAATAACAAAGAGCTTCTTCTTTCAGAAAGGCATTCAATATACATTGAAAGTGAACTCAAAAAGTAAATAAAAACAGAGTCTTAGTCCCTTTTTCACAAAGAACTTCTGACCGCATCTGTCTTAATACCGCTCCCGGAGCGTTACTCTTTTCTGCAGAAGCAGAAATCTTAAGGGACAGCCCAAACTTATTAAAAAAACAAAACTGCTCTGCCATTCTGATCTCTTAAAGATAAAATAGCTTACAAGGGCTAGTTAAGTAGACGAACAAACTTAATTGCGATAGGGCATTAACAAACCCACATAGCAAACACACAGGTTAACCCCTTGACGATCTAACCATTATCAATGTCTCTCTCACAAACAATATAAAGTGACTGCCCCCTGCCCTGAAAGATATCCATACTAAGGATATACTATGTCCCAAAGATCTGCAGAATCTGATAAAGTGCCACATCTCTATCCTAGAAGACAGAAAGGCACTTACCTGCATCTAGCCGTCTGGCAGGATGACAGCTTACCCGGAGTGAGAGGAAGCCACTCCTCACAGAGGCCTGTAAAAAAATAAAGAACCAAGTAAACCTACTCTGTCTTATTATACTAGGGCAGCAGAGTGTTAGGAAAACACAGCAAGGCCCACCTTACAAGTTCCTAACTGATTTAAAGTCACCACTGCCCTACTGAAGAGACTGACGTGGAGTACAGCTATACCCAGATTTGAGGAGGAAAGATCAGAGTAAACCTACTCCGGCTTTCAACTAGTTAAAATCTTGCTTGAAGTAGAGAAATTCAATTTTCTTCAGACACCAAAAATGTCACCTCCTCCTTGCACCGAAGGCAAAGAGAATGACTGGGGTTTGTGGGAAGGGAAGTGATACTTAACAGTTTATGTGGTGTTGAGTGATATTCCCAACAGTAATTGATTAAGCCGTGGACTCACCATATTTTAGGAAAGAAATTATATTCTCTGTCTGAAGCATGGAAGAAAATATTTGTGTTTCATGCCCCTTTAACATTATAATTCAATAAAGATGACATATTTGAACGTTGACTGCATCCTTATTTTTGATAGTGTTTGTTAGACTTAAATATGTAATGGCCAATATCCTAACACATGATGTGCACAAACCATTATTTTAGAGTCCTTAATAGAAGCATATTAATATTTATGAATTTAATAGTCATAAATGTATATATTTCCTAAAAATCTCCAGTAGCACCAGATTTAGGTAAAGTTGCAGGGTTAAACAATAAAAGTCAGTTAGAAAGTTGGTTAAAATAGTATGCTTCATCTGAATTATTAAAGAAATTTGTTGTATTTCATGTCCCTTTAAATGATGACAATGAGAGTAATTTATTAGGACCTTCCTCTGCAAAACTTCAATGGGGCCTATCTATCAAGCTCCGTAAGGAGCTTGACGGCCCGTGTTTCTGGCGAGTCTTCAAACTCGCCAGAAACAGCAGTTATGAAGCAGCGGTCACAAAGACCGCTGCTCCATAACCCTATCCGCCTGCTCTGAACAGGTGGACAGGAATCGCAACAATTCAACCCGATCGAGTACGATCGGGTTGATTAACACCCCCTGCTGGCGGCCCATTGGTCGGGAGTCTGCAGGGGGCGGCGATGCACCAGCAGCTCTTGTGAGCTGCTGGTGCAATGTTAAATGCGGAGAGCGTATTGCTCTCCGCATTCAGCGATGTCTTGCGGACCTGATCCGCACTGTCGGATCAGGTCCACAAAACATTTCTTGGATATAGTTTCTTTTATAATAAAATATTTACTTTAACTATATTTGCTCCATATATAAGCTCTAAAAGCATTAAAGAAGTGAAAGTGCAGAAATAACAAAATATAGGCATTGTATAGCTCATCACAAAAGGCATTATGGTAACTCCTGCACCTAAGACACTGATGATAGATACAAGGAATATGTTTTGCTCAAATAAAGCAAAACATTATAAATGTTTCATAAACCCCTTGTGATAGAGATTGTAAATACTGCTCCAACCATAGGCAGGCAGCTTTATTTAATGCATTAATCATCATAATAAACATTTATTGCTGGGTACATCAGGGACATATGTCAAGTAAACAAATTTCAGTATATTTGTAATTCTTCTTGGTCATATTCAACCAATATTATACAAATGAACAATAAAATATGCCAGTTCATTTTGTACTTGACAGAAGATAATTAGGTGGAAGGATCACAATTTAGAAATATAAATATGAAACTGTAATGCAATACCTTTCATTTATCAAACTCATCATTGACATTTGACAGGTTAGAAGACAAATCTATATTTTACACATATGATCTGGCTTTAAAAACAAAATGTATGTAAAAATTATTTTTTATTGGAATGATGATGGTCCACAGTCTCCATAACATATGGGATATATTTTCTGCCACAAGGAGGAGCTCAAGAACCCATATCAGAGCATAAAATCCCTCCCACCTCCATTTTCTCTCTTAGTTTAACGCATAGCAGAGTAAAGTATAGGAAACATATAAGTAGGAAAAACAATGCAGGGTCTGTTGTGGTGTCATTAGAACTGTCACCCAAAAATTTTAACGGACAGGGCATGTGGACCATCATCATTCCAAAAGAGAAGAATTTATCAGATAAGCATAAATTTTGTCTTCTTTCGTAAAATGATGATGGTCCACAGTCCTCCATAACATTTGGGATTAATAGCTAAGCAGATGGTTTATGTTACGGAAAGGGTGGAACAATTTTTTCCTGCAGTTCCTATTTAGCTGACACTGCATGCTGAAGGACTTTCCTGCCAAAAGCTGCTTGTGTAGGAGCTAAAACATCAAAACAATAACATTTGGAAAAAGTATGCAGAGAAGACCATGTGACAGCTTTGCATGTCTGCTCCAAAGATGCATCATTTTTAAAAGCCCTCGATTTTACAACTGCTCTTGTAGAAAGAGTTATGATATGCTTAGGAGGCGACTATCTCACCACCAACTAAGCCTTGTGAATCACTTCTTTAAGCCAAGAAGCCAATGCTACCTTAGCAACAGTAGCTCCTTAGAGTTAGAAGGATCTGGACACAATGAAGGAATAACAATTTCTTGATTGATATTTTCCGTAGAAACTACCTTAGGATGGAAATCACATTTGGTACGAAGTAAAGCCTTATCCTTGTGAATTATTACAAATGGAAAATCACAAGACAGTGCTAACAATTCAGAAACTCTCCTTGCAGAAGAGATTGTTAACATAAAAAGTACTTTACTAGATGACAGAATGATGTCAATGGAAAGCATTGGTTCATAGGGAGAACCTTGTAATACGGTAAGAAATTGATTCAAATTCCAGGGTGAGAAACAGGTTTAACAACTGGCCTAATTTGAACTAACATCTGGAAAAAAGTCTCAACATCAGGAAGTTTAGCTAACTTCTTATGAAAAAGAAGCGATAAACCATAAATTTGGAACTTTAGGATACTATCGGACAAACCATTGTCAAGTCCATCTTGTAAAAATTGAAGAATTTGAGGAATCCTACTATAAGGATCAACTAGAGTGAGGATTTGGAACACAACTGCAGTACTTAAGAATTATTTGGAATGTCTCACTTAACTGGTTCAAAGTCCTCTATGAGTAAAAAGGAAGTCTTAACAGTCAAAGTGATTATGCTCAGATTGTATATATATAGTAGTCAAACCACACAGAAGATTCTGTAGGAGAGTATAGGCGATCTTATCACAGTTTTAGCCAAGAAATACTAGGACACTGAATGTCTGTATTTGTAACAGTTCATAAGGGCACAACACCTCGATATAACCGGAGTATGTGGAGTACTAATAAACTCAGTTTATAAGTGGAAAACAGCAAAGGTATTCATGCAAGCAGATAAAACAATACAGGATACAGTCGTTGGTATTGTATAGCTGTTTATCGGTACCTGTTTGTTTCCAAGTGTCAGGGATAAGCGTCTTCCTCGTGAACTGTGCACTGAGCTGTGGAACTGATGCCGGAGAAACCGGAAGTGACGTCACGCTGCAGCGGAGTGGATTAGAGCTGACAGGCAGCGTTAGCTAACAGAAGGGAGAAAAGCTGGTACAAACAGTAAGTGCGATAATCTTCAATGAAGTAGTTGAATGAATTTTACCCCACTGAGAAAGGCTTAGTAAACCTTGATTGTTTGTCCAAGTAGTGGCTGTTAGCTGAGTCCGGTGAACTTTAGAATTCGGTCTGGATGACAGAGTATAAGATCTTTGGTATCTGTGGAGAGCAGTTAGAGAAGGCTTGTTATTCTACTAAGTAACACTTCAATACTAAGCACCGCTTGAATAGTGCACAGGTGTCTTAAAGGGGCCATATCCAATCAGGAGGAAGTGGGCGTAAATGGGAGGTGTAGTAAGAAGGAGAAACCTGACAGTACCCCCTCAACAAGGGAGCTGTCCCACAGCGGCAGGACCCGGGCGATCAGGATGGCGTCGGTGAAACAAAGACAAAAGTCGGGGGGAATTGAGATTAGCAAGAGGCTCCCATGAATCCTCGTCACTGGAAAAGTTCTTCCACCTAACTAGATACTGTAAAACACCATTTGAGTATCTAGAATCTATGATAGAATCCACCTCATAATCATCGTCCGCAAGGGGAGCAGAAACGGGTGGTAGTAGGACTTGATCGTTCCTAGTGCGTATATAGGGTTTCAAGAGCGAAACGTGAAACGTTGGATGGATCCTGAGAGCAGGAGGGAGTTGCAACCTGACAGCATTGTCATTTATAACTTTCTGGACCGGGAAAGGCCCAATAAAGAGGCTGGCCATCTTTTTGGAAGGTATTTGCAGTCTCAAGTTCTTAGTGGAGAGCCAAACAAGATCTCCTACTGAGTATTGAGGGGGTTTCCTTCGTCTGAGATCGTAATAATGTTTCTGACCCTTCTGAGCTTCCAAGATGTTTTGTCGAATTGTATCAAAGTTACGTTGCAGTGAATCATGTAACTCATCAAGTGAAGGGGAGTCCAGAGAGCGAAGAGATGATAAGCTGAAATCTGGGTGGTATGCATAGTTTGCAAAAAATGGTGTCATTTTGGTGGAAGACTGGACAGAGTTATTGTAAGCGAATTCGGCCATGGAGAGATACTTAGCCCAGTCGGTCTGATGGTAAGAGCAATAACATCTCAGGTAATGTTCGAGCCACTGATTCAACCTTTCTGCTTGGCCATTAGTTTGAGGGTGAAAAGCAGTGGTGTAGCGATGATCGATCTGGGTCAGTTCACAGAGTTTAGACCAAAACTTAGAGGTAAATTGTGATCCTCTATCTGTTGTTAACATGGGTGGTATGCCATGTAGCTTAATGATGTGGTCGATGAAGAGGGTAGCTGTTTCAGATGAGGTAGGTACTTTATGGAAGGGAACAAAATGGGCCATTTTTGTAAAAAGATCAATGACCACAAGAATAGTATTTTGAGAATTAGATGGCGGTAGATCGACTATAAAATCCATGGAGACGTGATGCCAAGGTTTGGTAGCTACTGGTAAAGGCATGAGCAAGCCAAAAGGTGGTTTACGTTCAGGTTTGCAAGTGGCACAGGTTCTACAAGTGGTGACATAATCGTATACAGAGGCTTTCATCTTTGGCCACCAGAAGGTTCTACTAATCAATTCTAGAGTCCGACGAACCCCAGGGTGACCAGCTAAAGGAGAGTCGTGGTAAGTCTGTATCAATGGGGATCTCATCTCCGGAGGTAGAAAAATCTTCTTGCCGTGGTAGATAATTCCAGCAGATTTCAATAGATTAGGTAAGGGTGGTGTTGTTTGTTCTTTGCAGTAATTCCGTAACTCTGTGAGGATGGAAGTTGTGAGACCAAGGAAACAGTCGGGGGAGACAATCTCCTTTCTTAAAGGGTAGTCATTCGGTTTTTCTGGTAAACGGGATAAGGCATCAGCTTTCGCGTTCTTGTGAGCAGGCCTATAAATAATGTTGAAGTTGAAACGGTCAAAATATAGGCTCCAACGGACCTGTCTAGCAGAGAGAGTTTTGTTGGATTGAAGGTACTGAAGGTTTTTGTGATCAGTGTAAATATTAATGGGTATATTGGTTCCCTCAAGGAGATGTCTCCAATGTTCCAGAGAGCGGCGAATAGCCAGGAGCTCCTTGTCCCCAATAGCATAATTCCTTTCTGCTGGAGACATAACTTTTGAATAGAAAGATATAGGATGTAATGGTTCTGTGAGTGACTTTTGTTGTGAAAGCACAGCACCAATAGCAAAATCAGAAGAGTCCACTTCCAGGGTATATTGGTAGAGAGGGTTAGGAAATTGCAAGATCGGAGCTGTAGTAAATCTAGTTTTAAGGTACTGGAAGGCTGTATCTGCGTCAGGAGCCCAGGAGAATGTGGTTGTGGATCCAGTGAGGGCTGTTAAGGGTCTCACGATCTTAGAAAAGTCCTTAATAAACTTCCTATAGTAATTGGAGAAACCAAGGAAGCGTTGTAAGTCCTTTTTAGAGGTGGGTGTTGGCCAGTGTAGAACTGCATCCACCTTTTCTTTCTGCATTTTTATACCAGAGGGTGAAATATCATAGCCGAGAAAAGAAACCTGGTCAGTATGGAAGTTACATTTTTCAAGTTTTGCGTAAAGTTTGTGTGCTCTGAGTCTAGAAAGAACTAGACGCACATGTCTGACATGTTCTTGAGGAGTCCTTGAGTATATGAGTATGTCGTCGAGGTATATTACTAGACATATGTCTAGCAAGTCACGGAACACATCGTTGATAAAGAATTGAAAGGTGGCAGGGGCATTGCAGAGGCCGAACGGCATTACCAGATATTCAAAAAGACCGTATCTGGTCCTGAATGCCGTCAGCCACTCATGCCCCTGTTTAATCCTGATGAGATTATACGCCCCTCTTAAATCAAGTTTAGTGAATATCCTGGCCTCTGAGAGTCTTTCAATCATCTCCGGGATTAAGGGTAGTGGATAACGGTTTTTGATTGTGCACTTATTAAGTTCACGGTAGTCTATGATTGGTCTAAGAGTGGAGTCTTTGTTACGTACGAAGAAAAAACCTGCCCCTGCTGGGGAGGAGGAAGGTCTAATAAAACCTTTTTTGAGATTTTCTTCTAAGTAAAGCTTGAGGTGCTCGAGTTCTGGGTTGCTTAATGGATAAAGGTGGCCAACAGGAATCCGAGCACCAGGTTGAAGGTCAATAGGGCAATCATATGCCCTATGTGGAGGGAGGTTTTCAGCCTCCTTCTTACTAAAAACATCACTAAAATCATGGTACTGTGATGGTAAACTGTCAGCCAGTGTGGTAGAAAGTAGCAAAAATGAAGGAGGGAAACAGGTATCTTTGCAGTAAACAGAATCAAATTTTATTTGGAAAGGAAACCAAATGATACTTGGGTTATGGAGTTGTAACCAATTCAACCCCAAAACCACAGAAAAATGCGGGGAGGGTAAAACATCAAAGGACAATTTTTCTATATGACCAGAAATGTTAACCAATAAAGGAACAGTCTCGTATCTTATGGGACCGGAAAACATAAAGGAACCATCAATGACTTTGATGGGTATAGGAGTCTTCTTGAGGATCAGAGGGATTTTGTTCTTTTCACAGAATACGTGATCCATATAATTTGCAGAAGCTCCAGAATCTATTATGGCATCATCAATCGTCTGTAGGCTTTGCTCCAGCTGTAAGGAGAGAGATATAGTGCAGTAAGTAGGTTTCATTTGAGGTTGTAAGGAAGAGATTAAACAATCAGACTTACGTTTCTTGTTCTTGCAGAGAATAGAACAGTCCTGCACAGAATGGGAGGAGCTAGCGCAATACATACAGAGGTTTTTAAGCCTTCTGCGTTGTTTTTCCTCTGGTGTGAGTGGACCCCTCAGGAAACCTATCTCCATGGGTTCAACTTGAACCTTAGGACTTGGGGAGGTGGAGGGGTTTGAGGGTTGATAAGAGAGCTTTGTCTTTGAATCTGTGGCATACTTCTCTGCCTTACGTTCGCGTAAGCGACGATCAATCTGTATAGCTGTTTTCATGAAGAGATCAAGTGTTGCAGGCAATTCAATTCTGGCAAATTTGTCTTTTAATTGTTCTGACAGTCCCAAACGGAATTGGTTCCTGAGAGCAATGGGGTTCCAGAGAGAGTCAGTGGCGAATTGTTTAAAGTCTGAAATGTACTCTTCCACTGGTCTCTTACCCTGTTTGAGGTTCCTGAGGTTTGTTTCGGCAGTAAGCTGAATATCTGTGTCTTGGAACAACTCATCCATTGCAGAAATGAAATCATCCAAGGAGCCTAATATAGGATCTTGGGTCTCTAGGAATTTGTCAGCCCAGGTTCTAGGATCCCCCCTGAGGAAGGAGATAGTAGTCATGACTTTCACTCTCTCAGTGGGGTAAGTTTTAGGCCTCATAGTGAAAAGAAGGTAGCAGGCATTTTTAAATTGCCTGTAATTTTTACGATTGCCAGAAAATAAATCAGGGAAAGGAATCTGTGGTTCTATAATCCCTTCAGTCTGAGTAGCTTTTACAGCTATAGATTCTTTTATAATGTTTCTCAAAGTTGCATTTTCAATTTGCAGGTCATGCAATCCCTGAGCTAATTGATCAACTTTTTGAGTTAAGTTGTAAACAATCTGGCGTAGGTCTGCTGGTTCCATTTTGCTAAAGGGCTTAGTATTATATATTAGGATCAACTAGAGTGAGGATTTGGAACACAACTGCAGTACTTAAGAATTATTTGGAATGTCTCACTTAACTGGTTCAAAGTCCTCTATGAGTGAAAAGGAAGTCTTAACAGTCAAAGTGATTATGCTCAGATTGTATATATATAGTAGTCAAACCACACAGAAGAATCTGTAGGAGAGTATAGGCGATCTTATCACAGTTTTAGCCAAGAAATACTAGGACACTGAATGTCTGTATTTGTAACAGTTCATAAGGGCACAACACCTCGATATAACCGGAGTATGTGGAGTACTAATAAACTCAGTTTATAAGTGGAAAACAGCAAAGGTATTCATGCAAGCAGATAAAACAATACAGGATACAGTCGTTGGTATTGTATAGCTGTTTATCGGTACCTGTTTGTTTCCAAGTGTCAGGGATAAGCGTCTTCCTCGTGAACTGTGCACTGAGCTGTGGAACTGATGCCGGAGAAACCGGAAGTGACGTCACGCTGCAGCGGAGTGGATTAGAGCTGACAGGCAGCGTTAGCTAACAGAAGGGAGAAAAGCTGGTACAAACAGTAAGTGCGATAATCTTCAATGAAGTAGTTGAATGAATTTTACCCCACTGAGAAAGGCTTAGTAAACCTTGATTGTTTGTCCAAGTAGTGGCTGTTAGCTGAGTCCGGTGAACTTTAGAATTCGGTCTGGATGACAGAGTATAAGATCTTTGGTATCTGTGGAGAGCAGTTAGAGAAGGCTTGTTATTCTACTAAGTAACACTTCAATACTAAGCACCGCTTGAATAGTGCACAGGTGTCTTAAAGGGGCCATATCCAATCAGGAGGAAGTGGGCGTAAATGGGAGGTGTAGTAAGAAGGAGAAACCTGACACCTACAGGAATACCAAGAAAATAATTTTGGTAGAGCACCACTCAAAATAGGCCTTTCAAATGTTGTGATAAATCTTTTGTGTCACAGGCTTTATAGTTTGTATAAGAGATTAAATGACCAAATCTGAGAAACTTCTATGTCTCAAAACTAGGCTTTCAAACTCCACGCCGTTACATTTAGAGATTTGAGATCCTAATGGAAAAGAGGACCTTGCGACAATAGGTCTTGTCTTAGAGGTAAACTCCATGGAAGAGATGAGGACATCTGCAGTAAATCCACATACCATGTCCTGCAGGGCCAGGCTGGAACAATTAAGATAACTGATGCTGACTCCTGTCTGATCTGAGCAATGACTCTTGGGAAGAAGAACAAGCAGAGGAAACAGGTATGCTGGATTAAAATCCCATGGACATTCAAAGGTGTCTATCATGTGAGCCTTTGAGTTTCTTGATTACAAAATATATAAATAGTGGGTGCCCTTGGATAGTATCCAACCAATATATAGTCTAACAATATGTGTGGTATACCAAACCAAATTAATAATAAAAATTAAAATTCTCAATATAGTAAAATCTTATAGGTACATATCTGAAACCAGAGAGTATGTTGTTATAATATAGTGTATAATTACACTGTTAGATCAACGTCCCAAATGATGATATTAGTGGGTGTATGAGTACTCCTCAAGCGCAGTGACTAGTTGTAGGTCCAGGCAGCCATCTGTGAAGGATCAGGTCACGATCCAGGTTCAGCAATCTGTGGATAACATAGGGAAACAGAAGCGCCACATGGCCTAGTATTGTCTAACTCAATGGCAAATTCTAATGTGATATAATACACTCACATTTGATAAAGCACCTTTGTAGTGTGGATAGAGCAGGCTGGGATCAAACAGTCACCCAGCAGACTGGCCTTTGGCGAAGATTCAGTAGTCTCTAAATGAGGTTAAAGCAGAAAAATGCCAATATGGCCTAGTATTGTTTGGCTCAATGATTAATAATGATACAAGTGGAGTTTCTGCTTTAACCTCATTTAGAGACTAATGAATCTTCGCCAGAGGCCAGTCTGCTGGGTGACTGTTTGATCCCAGCCTGCTCTATCCGCACTACAAAGGTGTTTTATCAAATGTGAGTGTATTATATCACATTAGAATTTGCCATTGAGTTAGACAATACTAGGCCATGTGGCGCTTCTGTTTCCCTATTTTGAGTCTCTTGATGTTGTACAATACCTTGGAAACTTGTGAGAGGCAATCAGATCTATGTTCTGCAAGCTCCATTTGATCACTAAGGGATTAAAAGTGTCCTGATGGACAGACCACTCTCTAGGATGGACCAATTGACTGCTGAGATAATCCATCTCCCAGTTGTGAAGACCTGGTATATAAATTGCCGATAGGAAGAAATGATTTCTCTCTGCCTAAGACAAAGTCTCGAGATACTTCCTGCATGGATAGTGGACTGCAGGACCCCTATTGATGATTTATGTAGGCCACCGCTGTGATATTATTCGACTGGAAATGGATAAACTTTTCCTCCTTCAATAGGGGCTAGCTCTGAAGAGTCCGAAAAATCTCTCAAAGTTTCAGAATGTTAATTGGGTGCCCCAATGGTCAAATAAAGATTCTGTGTCCCCATGAAAAAGATTGTTTGACGGAGAAATCTAAAGCAATCTGTTATTCCAAATGAAGATAATTATTTTACCACTGAGTTAGCATAGACAAATAAAGAGATCTTCAGTGAAAAGGGGTAAAAGAAAAAATGCATCTAAATCAGTTACCATAAGAACCATAATCTCCATGCACTGAGTTGCTAATTGAAATGGAGTATTTTGTAGGGAGAGACATGCCTTCTTAATCTTTACTTTGCGAAGTTCCTTCAGGAACTAGATGCATAAGAATTGAGTCTATTATGACTCCAATAAATGCTACCCTTATAGCAGGATATAATGAGCTTTTAGGTACATTTATTCTCCGACCATTGTCTTGAAGAAAAATAGAAGCTTGGAAGTATGAGCAATAGTTAGTGACAGGGAATAGGCTTGCACTAGTATGTCGTCCAGGTACGGTGCAACTGTAATGCCCTGACTTCTTAACACCACTAAGATTGTACCCAACTCAGAGTGGCAAACTGGCAGTGTTTTGCAGATATGCAAACCTCAGGAGCTGAAAGTGATCCCTGTGTGTAGGGATGCACAGATATGCATCATTGAGGTCTATAGTAGCCATAAACTGACCCTTTTGGATAAAGGATAACATTGTCCATAATGTTCTCATTATTCACATATATAGCCTGTCATATGGCCTTACTCAGGGCCGCCACTAGGAATTTTGGGGCCCCTGACTTAACCATTGATCAGGCCCCCCCCCTTGACATGTGCAATATTTGACCAAGTGACTAAAACGTATATGCACTTTATTCTTGAGTGTCTATTAAAACTTGGAAATATTGTAAAGGTAGTAACATACAAACACACAGACACACTCACACACTGAAACACACACACACACTCACACATAGGGATTCACATATAGACACTCTAGCAGACACGCAAAGAAACACACAAATACACTCAGACACAGACACTCAGCACTTGATTACATTGACCTGACAAGTAATGAGGTAGACTACAGTTTTGTAAAAAAAAGGAGATTTAGAAAACAAAATATGGAGTTCTGATTATCATTTTGTAAAGGAAGATGCCAACTAAATGATGACAACAGCATGCAGTGGCTGAAAGGAAGGGCCCTGAACTGCTTTAAATGGTGGATTGGTGACTTCCGTAAAGGTCTCATTAGTCTCAAAGTCTATAGAAAGATGTGAATAATCAGTAGTAAGGTCAACATGTCCTAAAAAGGAACAGACAATGGACACACATACACACAAATTCAAACTTGCACATACACCCAAGGAAACACCGACAGAGACAGCCTCAGAAAACACACAAAGACATACACACACGCACACAGAGACACCCACAGAAAACACAAAAAGACATACACACACAGAGAGACAACCACATAAAACACAGAAAGACATACATACACACACCCTGAGACATCCACAGAAAACACACAAAGACATACACACACCCTCACAGCGACATCCACAGAAAACACAGACATATATACAAACACATCCTCACAGAGACATCCACAGAAAACACAGACATACAAACCCACCCTCACAGAGGCATCCAGAGAAAATACACAAAGGCAAACATACACACACCCTCGCAGAGACACCCATAGAAAAAGCTCAAAGACATATGCACATACCTTCACAGACATCCACAGAAAATGCACAAAGACATACACACCCACCCTCACAGAGGGACCTACAGAAAAAAATACATACACACTCATAGAGACACAAACCAAAACACAAAGACATAAACACAGACACCCACAGAAACACTCACAGGAGGAAACATTTATGCACCTTGCATCCCCTAAATCAACAGTGTGTGACATGCATGATAAAAAAATGCAGAAATTAAGAGATCGCTTTTTAAAGAATCATATTTGTAAATGTGTAAACAAAAATAATTCTGTGAATTCAAAATTGTACATTAATGATCTGGGTAGATGGCTCGATGAAGAAAAGTACTTTCAAAAGGTTGACATATGTTTGTTTGTTTTTTCCCCATTTTTCCCAACCAAGAGCACCACTTCAAATATAGTGTACAAATGTTCCCATCTGTCAGCTGTACTTATGGATTTTGAAAATGCTGTACTCTATATGGTCTTGGTGGAACCATAAGCTGTTGTACTCATACCATTAGATCTGGTTAAATGCAGGATTTAGGCTTGTTGGTATGTATTTCAAAATTAAGTCAGCTGTAGTGTAAACTAAACAGTTTTAAGTTAACCTGTCTCATTTCAAACACTGAGCAATCTTCTGAGTCTGAGAGTATAATATTTTTCATGCAGATGTAAAAATCTTAGCTAAAATGCATCCTTGCATCTGGAAAGTCCTTGCCTAAAGGGGCAGTAAACTGGAATGTAATTAATATATATATAAATAAAAAATGCATATCTGCGAAAAGGGCACCTACCATTTGTGTATTGAGGAGGAAACATTTCTGCATGGTCCCACCAAACAACTACTACCACACTGAAGTTACAATCTGAAATTGCACAAAGAACTAAAAAACAGAATTTATGTTTACCTGATAAATTTCTTTCTCCAACGGTGTGTCCGGTCCACGGCTTCATCCTTACTTGTGGGATATTCTCTTCCCCTACAGGAAATGGCAAAGAGAGCACACAGCAAGAGCTGTCCATATAGCCCCCCTCTGGCTCCGCCCCCCAGTCATTCGACCGACGGTTAGGAGAAAAATGAGAAACTATAGGGTGCCGTGGTGACTGTAGTGTATAAAGAAAGAAATTTTTCAAACCTGATTAAAAACCAGGGCGGGCCGTGGACCGGACACACCGTTGGAGAAAGAAATTTATCAGGTAAACATAAATTCTGTTTTCTCCAACATTGGTGTGTCCGGTCCACGGCTTCATCCTTACTTGTGGGAACCAATACCAAAGCTTTAGGACACGGATGAAGGGAGGGAGCAAACCAGGTTACCTAAACGGAAGGCACCACGGCTTGCAAAACCTTTCTCCCAAAAATAGCCTCCGAAGAAGCATAAGTATCGAATTTGTAAAATTTGGCAAAAGTATGCAGAGAAGACCAAGTCGCTGCCTTACAGATCTGATCAACAGAAGCCTCGTTCTTGAAGGCCCATGTGGAAGCCACAGCTCTAGTAGAATGAGCTGTAATTCGTTCAGGAGGCTGCCGTCCGGCAGTCTCATAAGCCAATCGGATGATGCTTTTCAGCCAAAAAGAAAGAGAGGTAGCAGTAGCTTTCTGCCCTCTCCTCTTACCAGAATACACAACAAACAAGGATGATGTCAGTCTGAAATCCTTTGTTGCTTCTAAATAGAACTTTAAAGCACGGACCACATCTAGATTGTGTAACAAACGTTCCTTCTTTGAAACTGGATTCGGACACAGAGAAGGAACAACAATTTCCTGGTTAATATTCCTGTTAGAAACGACCTTTGGAAGAAAACCAGGCTTGGTACGTAAAACTACCTTATCTGTATGGAAAATCAGATAGGGAGAAGTACACTGCAAAGCAGATAATTCAGAAACTCTTCTAGCAGAAGAAATAGCAACCAAAAACAGAACTTTCCAAGATAGTAACTTAATATCTATGGAATGCATGGGTTCAAAAGGAACCCCCTGAAGAACTGAAAGAACCAAGTTTAGACTCCATGGAGGAGTCATAGGTCTATAGACAGGCTTGATCCTGACTAACGCCTGTACATCTGGCACGGCTGCCAGACGTTTGTGCAACAAAACCGACAGAGCAGATATCTGTCCTTTTAGAGAACTAGCTGACAAACCTTTATCCAAGCCCTCTTGGAGAAAGGAAAGTATCCTTGGAATTTTAATTTTACTCCAAGAGTATCCCTTGGATCTGCACCAACAGATATATTTTTGCCATATCTTATGGTAAATTTTCCTAGTCACAGGCTTGCTGGCCTGAACCAGAGTATCTATAACCGAGTCAGAAAACCCACGCTTAGATAGAATCAAGCGTTCAATTTCCAAGCAGTCAGTTGGAGAGAGACTAGATTTGGATGTTCGAATGGACCTTGTACTAGAAGATCCTGCCTCAAAGGTAGCTTCCATGGTGGAGCCGATGACATATTCACCAGGTCTGCATACCAAGTCCTGCGTGGCCACGCAGGAGCTATTAGAATCACAGAGGCCTGCTCCTGTTTGATCCTGGCTACAAGCCTGGGAAGGAGAGGGAACGGTGGAAACACATAAGCTAGGTTGAACGACCAAGGCGCCACTAATGCATCCACCAGTGTCGCCTTGGGATCCCTGGATCTGGACCTGTATCGAGGAACCTTGGCGTTCTGGCGAGACGCCATCAGATCCAAAAAGGGAACTCTTGTTGACGGGGACAGGGAACTCTTTTCTACGTTCACCTTCCACCCGTGAGATCTGAGAAAGGCTAGAACAATGTCTGTATGAGCCTTTGCTTTGGAAAGAGACGACGCTTGGATTAGAATGTCGTCTAGATAAGGTGCTACAGCAATGCCCCTCTGTCTTAGTACCGCTAGAAGGGACCATTTTGAATGATGGAACTTTGAGGAATTTGTTTAGAATTTTTAAATCCAGAATTGGCCTGAAAGTTCCCTCCTTTTTGGGAACTACAAATAGGTTTCAGTAAAACCCCTGACCTTGTTCCGTTAAAGGAACTGGGTGAATCACTCCCATCTTCACTAGGTCTCCTACACAGTGTAAGAATGCCTGTCTCTTTATCTGGTCTAAAGATAAGCGAGACATGTGGAACCTTCCCCTCGGGGGAAGTTCCTTGAACTCTAGAAGATACCCCTGAGACACTATGTCTAGTGCCCAGGGATACGGAACATCTCTTGCCCAAGCCTGAGCAAAGAGAGAGAGTCTGCCCCCTACTAGATCTGGTCCCGGATCGGGGGCTACCCCTTCATGCTGTCTTGGTAGCAGCAGCAGGCTTTTTGGCCTGTTTACCCTTGTTCCAGCCTTGCAATGGTTTCCATGCTGGTTTAGGCGGGGAAGTGTTGCCTTCTTGTCTGGAGGCCGCAGAGTTAGGATTCGGTCCGTTGCGAAAGGAACGAAAATTAGATTTGTTCTTAGCCTTGAAAGGCCTATCCTGTGGGAGGGCATGTCCCTTTCCACCAGTAATGTCTGAAATAATCTCTTTCAATTCCGGCCCGAAAAGGGTCTTACCCTTGAAAGGAATATTAAGACATTTATTCTTGGATGACACATCCGCCGACCAGGATTTTAGCCAAAGCGCTCTGCGCGCCACTATTGCAAAACCTGAATTTTTCGCCGCTAACTTAGCCAATTGGAAAGCGGCATCCAAAATAAAGGAATTAGCCAACTTTAGTGCGTGAATTCTGTCCATTACTTCATCATATGGAGTCTCTTTTTGGAGCGAATTTTCTAGTTCCTCGAACCAAAAATACGCTGCCGTGGTGACAGGAATAATGCACGAGATTGGTTGAAGAAGGAAACCTTGGTGAACAAATATCTTTTTTAGCAATCCTTCCAATTTTTTATCCATAGGATCTTTGAAAGCGCAACTGTCCTCAATAGGAATAGTTGTGCGCTTAGCTAACGTTGACACTGCCCCCTCAACCTTAGGAACCGTTTGCCATGCGTCCCTTCTGGGGTCGACAATGGGGAACATTTTCTTGAATATAGGAGGTGGAACAAAAGGAATACCTGGCTTTTCCCACTCCTTAGTCACTATGTCCGCCACCCGCTTGGGTATCGGAAAAGCATCAGCGTGCACTGGGACCTCTAAGAATTTGTCCATCTTGCACAATTTCTCTGGAATTACCAAAGAATCACAGTCATCAAGAGTAGTTAGGACCTCCTTAAGCAGGGCGCGGACATGTTCTAACTTAAATTTAAATGTTACGATATCAGTGTCTGCCTGCTGAGAAACTTTTCCTGAATCAGAAATTTCCCCCTCAGACAGACCCTCCCTCACTGCCAATTCAGATTGATGTGAGGGTATAACTGATAAATTGTCCTCAGCGCCAACCTGCTCATCTTATGTATTTAAAACTGAGCAATCACGCTTTCTAGGGTAGGATGGCAGTTTGGATAATAGATTTGCTATAGAATTATCCATTACTGCAGTTAATTGCTGCATAGTAACCAGCATTGGCGCGCTAGATGAACTAGGTATCGCTTGCGCAGGCAAATCTGGTGTTGACACAGAAGGAGCGGATGATGAACTATCCCCACTACCTTCATTAGAAGAATCATCTTGGGCAATCTTATTAAATGTGACAGTACTGTCCTTACTTTGTTTGGACGCTATGACACAATTTGCGCATACATTAATAGGGGGAACCACCTTGGCTTCCATACACACAGAACATAAGCTATCTGAAGGTATAGACATGTTAGACAGAATTTGGCAGGCTAATAATGCAATAAAAGCGTTTTTAAAGAAAAGCGTTACTGTCCCTTTAAATAATAAACAAGCACACTTTATTTCTGATATTTTGAAAAACTATGAAGGCAATGTCCGATTTTTACAAAATTTGCACCCCAGAGTCCTAATGCCTTGAAAGTATTGCACACCAAGTTTCAAGACTTTAACCCTTAAAATGAGCAAACCGGAGCTATTTGTTCAATTCAACAATTTTAGTACACTGCAATCACTGCCACAGCCTTGCTGCGGCTTTTTACCTTCCCTGAGAGTTATTCAGCACTAAAATAAACCTTCCCGAGTCCGTTTTTGTAGCCACAGGACCCCTCACATGAAGCTGCATGCACTGCCATGGAAGTAAACTGCGCAATTGAGTCGCGAAAACGGGGCCTCTTTCCTCTGCATACCAGAGTGAAGGGGCCTTTCTGACTGAAATAGTAGTCTAACTAAATGCCAGGCGAATAAAAACGTTCCCAAAAGTGCTTTTAATTACACAAAACACTCTAAATGCCATCTAAATATGAAATAAATCAACCGATTTAGCCCGCAATAGTGTCAACCAGTATAGAGCCCATTTATAAGCCTTAATCTGTTATGAGTCTAAGAAAATGGCTTACTTACCCCTTAAGGGAAAACTGACAGTCTTCTAGCATTAACATGTCTTGTTAGAAATATGACTGATCATACCTGAAGCAGATAAGCCTGCAAACTGTTCCCTCCAACTGAAGTTCTCTGGTTTCAACAGCCCTGCGTGGGAACAGCAATGGATTTTAGTTACTACTGCTAAAATCATATTCCTCTTTAACAGAAATCTTCTTCATTTTCTGTTGTAGAGTAAATAGTACAAACCGGCACTATTTTAAAATAACAAACTCTTGATAGAAGAAATAAAAAACTACATACTCTTTACCATCCCCGTGGAGATGCTACTTGTTCAGAGCGGCAAAGAGAATGACTGGGGGGCGGAGCCAGAGGGGGGGCTATATGGACAGCTCTTGCTGTGTGCTCTCTTTGCCATTTCCTGTAGACGAAGAGAATATCCCACAAGTAAGGATGAAGCCGTGGACCGGACACACCAATGTTGGAGAAAAACATTTGCTAAGTAAGTCCTACCTCCTCTGCAAATGAAAGTGATCTGCCGTCTGACTCAGACACACACTGTACAAACAAAGTGCCAAGTCTGTCTCACACTGTGCATAGTGGTTTAGTGCACACTCAGAAATCCTCTCAAATGCTTATACTTTACTCCTTGTAATAACATTTCCCATGCTCAATTAGCACTCTGCTGTACTACCCACTGGTGGCTGTCATTGGGCCCCTGACAGGAGTCACCCCTGTCACCCCTTGATGGCTGCCCTGGCCTTACTGACTAGAGAAGCACCACATATAGACTAAGAAGTCCACAGTAGATACTTGTAAATTCATGTAGAGAATAAGCAGAAACTTTGTATACTTACAAAGTGTATACACAAGTGTATACACATTGTTAATGAAAATATTTATAATTAATGTTCAGTATCTGTTAGATAAAACGTATGGGTATATATATAAATTACTCATATAATAGGTATAAAAGAGATACCAATAGATCATATCTCTAAAGGATCTCCACTGTCAATGAAAATATTAATGATCAATGTTCAGTATTGCATAATATAACTTTTGTGCATAGATATAAATTACACATAATATAGGTATAAAAAGAGATACCTATAGATTTTATCTCTAAAATATCTCCACTGTTGTACTAAAATACAGAGAAATCCTGTATGACTGCTTTTGGAATTAAACATGCAGAGTAAAATGCATGGCAGGTATATACCTAGAGGAGCATACATTATAGTATTGTGTACACTAATAGCATAGAACATATAGTGTCTTGCATATCTACAGAGACAGACATTCTGGCGAGACGCCATCAGATCCATATCTGGAATGCCCCATAGTTGAGTTAACTGGGCAAAAACCTCCGGGTGGAGTTCCCACTCCCCCGGATGAAAAGTCTGACAACTCAAATAATCCGCCTCCCAGTTGTCCACTCCTGGGATGTGAATTGCAGATAGGTGGCAGGAGTGATCCTCCGCCCATTTGATGATCTTGGATACCTCTCTCATCACCAAGGAACTCTTTGTTCCCCCCTGATGATTGATGTACGCTACAGTCGTCATGTTGTCCGACTGGAACCTTATGAATTTGGCCTTTGCTAGGTGAGGCCAAGCCAGGAGCGCATTGAATATCGCTCTCAGTTCTAAAATGTTTATCGGAAGAAGAGACTCTTCTCGAGACCATAGACCTTGAGCTTTCAGAGAGTCCCAGACCGCACCCCATCCTAAGAGACTGGCGTCGGTCGTGACAATGACCCACTCTGGTCTGCGGAAACTCATCCTCTGAGACAGGTGATCGTGAGACAACCACCAGCGGAGAGAATCCCTGGTTACCTGGTCTACTTGAATCTGGGGAGACAAGTCTGCATAGTCCCCATTCCACTGATTGAGCATGCACAGTTGTAATGGTCTTAGATGAATTCGAGCAAAAGGAACTATGTCCATTGCTGCAACCATTAATCCTACTACTTCCATGCACTGAGCTATGGAAGGCTGAACAATAGAGTGAAGAACTTGACAAGTGTTTAGAAGCTTTAACTTTCTGACCTCTGTCAGGAAGATCTTCATTTCTACAGAATCTATTATTGTTCCCAAAAAGGGAACTCTTGTTGACGGGGACAGGGAACTCTTTTCTACGTTCACCTTCCACCCGTGAGATCTGAGAAAGGCTAGAACAATGTCTGTATGAGCCTTTGCTTTGGAAAGAGACGACGCTTGGATTAGAATGTCGTCTAGATAAGGTGCTACAGCAATGCCCCTCGGTCTTAGTACCGCTAGAAGGGACCATTTTGAATGATGGAACTTTGAGGAATTTGTTTAGAATTTTTAAATCCAGAATTGGCCTGAAAGTTCCCTCCTTTTTGGGAACTACAAATAGGTTTCAGTAAAACCCCTGACCTTGTTCCGTTAAAGGAACTGGGTGAATCACTCCCATCTTCACTAGGTCTCCTACACAGTGTAAGAATGCCTGTCTCTTTATCTGGTCTAAAGATAAGCGAGACATGTGGAACCTTCCCCTCGGGGGAAGTTCCTTGAACTCTAGAAGATACCCCTGAGACACTATGTCTAGTGCCCAGGGATACGGAACATCTCTTGCCCAAGCCTGAGCAAAGAGAGAGAGTCTGCCCCCTACTAGATCTGGTCCCGGATCGGGGGCTACCCCTTCATGCTGTCTTGGTAGCAGCAGCAGGCTTTTTGGCCTGTTTACCCTTGTTCCAGCCTTGCAATGGTTTCCATGCTGGTTTAGGCGGGGAAGTGTTGCCTTCTTGTCTGGAGGCCGCAGAGATAGGATTCGGTCCGTTGCGAAAGGAACGAAAATTAGATTTGTTCTTAGCCTTGAAAGGCCTATCCTGTGGGAGGGCATGTCCCTTTCCACCAGTAATGTCTGAAATAATCTCTTTCAATTCCGGCCCGAAAAGGGTCTTACCCTTGAAAGGAATATTAAGACATTTATTCTTGGATGACACATCCGCCGACCAGGATTTTAGCCAAAGCGCTCTGCGCGCCACTATTGCAAAACCTGAATTTTTCGCCGCTAACTTAGCCAATTGGAAAGCGGCATCCAAAATAAAGGAATTAGCCAACTTTAGTGCGTGAATTCTGTCCATTACTTCATCATATGGAGTCTCTTTTTGGAGCGAATTTTCTAGTTCCTCGAACCAAAAATACGCTGCCGTGGTGACAGGAATAATGCACGAGATTGGTTGAAGAAGGAAACCTTGGTGAACAAATATCTTTTTTAGCAATCCTTCCAATTTTTTATCCATAGGATCTTTGAAAGCGCAACTGTCCTCAATAGGAATAGTTGTGCGCTTAGCTAACGTTGACACTGCCCCCTCAACCTTAGGAACCGTTTGCCATGCGTCCCTTCTGGGGTCGACAATGGGGAACATTTTCTTGAATATAGGAGGTGGAACAAAAGGAATACCTGGCTTTTCCCACTCCTTAGTCACTATGTCCGCCACCCGCTTGGGTATCGGAAAAGCATCAGCGTGCACTGGGACCTCTAAGAATTTGTCCATCTTGCACAATTTCTCTGGAATTACCAAAGAATCACAGTCATCAAGAGTAGTTAGGACCTCCTTAAGCAGGGCGCGGACATGTTCTAACTTAAATTTAAATGTTACGATATCAGTGTCTGCCTGCTGAGAAACTTTTCCTGAATCAGAAATTTCCCCCTCAGACAGACCCTCCCTCACTGCCAATTCAGATTGATGTGAGGGTATAACTGATAAATTGTCCTCAGCGCCAACCTGCTCATCTTATGTATTTAAAACTGAGCAATCACGCTTTCTAGGGTAGGATGGCAGTTTGGATAATAGATTTGCTATAGAATTATCCATTACTGCAGTTAATTGCTGCATAGTAACCAGCATTGGCGCGCTAGATGAACTAGGTATCGCTTGCGCAGGCAAATCTGGTGTTGACACAGAAGGAGCGGATGATGAACTATCCCCACTACCTTCATTAGAAGAATCATCTTGGGCAATCTTATTAAATGTGACAGTACTGTCCTTACTTTGTTTGGACGCTATGACACAATTTGCGCATACATTAATAGGGGGAACCACCTTGGCTTCCATACACACAGAACATAAGCTATCTGAAGGTATAGACATGTTAGACAGAATTTGGCAGGCTAATAATGCAATAAAAGCGTTTTTAAAGAAAAGCGTTACTGTCCCTTTAAATAATAAACAAGCACACTTTATTTCTGATATTTTGAAAAACTATGAAGGCAATGTCCGATTTTTACAAAATTTGCACCCCAGAGTCCTAATGCCTTGAAAGTATTGCACACCAAGTTTCAAGACTTTAACCCTTAAAATGAGCAAACCGGAGCTATTTGTTCAATTCAACAATTTTAGTACACTACAATCACTGCCACAGCCTTGCTGCGGCTTTTTACCTTCCCTGAGAGTTATTCAGCACTAAAATAAACCTTCCCGAGTCCGTTTTTGTAGCCACAGGACCCCTCACATGAAGCTGCATGCACTGCCATGGAAGTAAACTGCGCAATTGAGGCGCGAAAACGGGGCCTCTTTCCTCTGCATACCAGAGTGAAGGGGCCTTTCTGACTGAAATAGTAGTCTAACTAAATGCCAGGCGAATAAAAACGTTCCCAAAAGTGCTTTTAATTATACAAAACACTCTAAATGCCATCTAAATATGAAATAAATCAACCGATTTAGCCCGCAATAGTGTCAACCAGTATAGAGCCCATTTATAAGCCTTAATCTGTTATGAGTCTAAGAAAATGGCTTACTTACCCCTTAAGGGAAAACTGACAGTCTTCTAGCATTAACATGTCTTGTTAGAAATATGACTGATCATACCTGAAGCAGATAAGCCTGCAAACTGTTCCCCCCAACTGAAGTTCTCTGGTTTCAACAGCCCTGCGTGGGAACAGCAATGGATTTTAGTTACTACTGCTAAAATCATATTCCTCTTTAACAGAAATCTTCTTCATTTTCTGTTGTAGAGTAAATAGTACAAACCGGCACTATTTTAAAATAACAAACTCTTGATAGAAGAAATAAAAAACTACATACTCTTTACCATCCCCGTGGAGATGCTACTTGTTCAGAGCGGCAAAGAGAATGACTGGGGGGCGGAGCCAGAGGGGGGGCTATATGGACAGCTCTTGCTGTGTGCTCTCTTTGCCATTTCCTGTAGACGAAGAGAATATCCCACAAGTAAGGATGAAGCCGTGGACCGGACACACCAATGTTGGAGAAAAACATTTGCTAAGTAAGTCCTACCTCCTCTGCAAATGAAAGTGATCTGCCGTCTGACTCAGACACACACTGTACAAACAAAGTGCCAAGTCTGTCTCACACTGTGCATAGTGGTTTAGTGCACACTCAGAAATCCTCTCAAATGCTTATACTTTACTCCTTGTAATAACATTTCCCATGCTCAATTAGCACTCTGCTGTACTACCCACTGGTGGCTGTCATTGGGCCCCTGACAGGAGTCACCCCTGTCACCCCCTGATGGCTGCCCTGGCCTTACTGACTAGAGAAGCACCACATATAGACTAAGAAGTCCACAGTAGATACTTGTAAATTCATGTAGAGAATAAGCAGAAACTTTGTATACTTACAAAGTGTATACACAAGTGTATACACATTGTTAATGAAAATATTTATAATTAATGTTCAGTATCTGTTAGATAAAACGTATGGGTATATATATAAATTACTCATATAATAGGTATAAAAGAGATACCAATAGATCATATCTCTAAAGGATCTCCACTGTCAATGAAAATATTAATGATCAATGTTCAGTATTGCATAATATAACTTTTGTGCATAGATATAAATTACACATAATATAGGTATAAAAAGAGATACCTATAGATTTTATCTCTAAAATATCTCCACTGTTGTACTAAAATACAGAGAAATCCTGTATGACTGCTTTTGGAATTAAACATGCAGAGTAAAATGCATGGCAGGTATATACCTAGAGGAGCATACATTATAGTATTGTGTACACTAATAGCATAGAACATATAGTGTCTTGCATATCTACAGAGACAGACATTCTGACAATCTAAAAATTATTATATGTATTACTACACATCCAATAAACAAACAACTTATAGTACATCATCTGAAGTACATCAGTGCAAATAACATTTAAGAGCATAAAATTGACAACAGTATGTAAAATGCAGACTGACATAAAAACTATCTGTTTACATCCCCTGGAAATGATGGGAGTACAATGCCTAATTGACTTATAAAGAATAATTAATGGCGCAGATAGTTATAATAAATGATAATGGCACCATATGTCATTATGTTCAGTACAATATATAATTGCACATATTATAGTAAATTGTGTACACAATAGCTCACATAAGAATTTGCTGAGGTGTACAGCTGTGTAAAGGTTATCAAATCTAAACCCTTAGTATTAACCCCAGCCTAATTTACAAGTGATATACACAAAAAAGTCCGGAGCGGCAGCAATTTAAAAGCACAAAAGTTTATTCAAAATCTTCATAAAACAACGTGAACACATAGCAACAATACATGTGCCCTTCAACTCTAGACAAAGCTTACGCGTTTCGGCAGTGGTGCCATACTCATAGCTCTATACTTCCTCTAGTGCTCATGGGCTATTTAAAGGAAATAAAAATTATTTCACAAGCTGCAGGTCATTCATTAATTAACAACCTAATTACACATTGCTCTTAAAGGTACATACAAATAGCAGTTCAATAGTATATAACCTTTATGTGTTACAGTTGTAAATTCAAGAAAATGTTATACGCTGTGACAGTATGGTCTGTAATTGCTCCAATTCTTAAACTTAAATTAACTTGTTTGGTTTGTAATACGGCTCTCAATAATGGATGGATAAACTCCTTATTTACCATTTATCAAATAACTAAAAAACATTGAAGTTCAAACTTAAACTTTCCCATAGTATTTAGTAATGGTAAATTGTGAAACGAAGGTTAGATGTGCCATTAGTAGTGCACAACCATTTGTGTGCCATGGTATAGACTTAGGCTCTAAACCCTTTGCTAAAAGATATGATATCCTCACTTTTTCATTTGGAATACAGATGTGATGCACATTTTATAGTTTGGCATTATTTTCCATACCCCTGTCTATGTTTTCTCTACTTTACTTTGTTATATACATATCTATTAGTCTTACTCACTAACTATATAGATAGTATGTAGCTAGTCCACAAATAATTAATACATCTGTTTATCCCCATAAAAATTGAGTAGCCTAAACCTATAGTTATTATTTTTCTTTTTCATTTTTTATTATTTATTATTGTTTATTACAACTTAAGTGGTAATATATTCAGAATGATTATTACTTGGTATTGAATATTGAATGGACAAATCCCCTCACTCCCATTAATTCCCAAAATTTATCAGGTCATATGAAGAGTTTAGACCTGACGGAAACCTTGTTTGTAATTGAAATATCCAGTACACCTCCCTCTTTGCCAAGGCATGGTCTCTGTCCCTCCCCCCCCTCCAACACTTACTGTCTCGATTATATTCCACTTGAAGCTTTTAGCATGTTTGTTGTGGACCCTATTAAAGTGCTGGACCAGGGGAGTGGTTAGAGTACCATTCCTGATATTTGTGAGGTGTTCTCTTATCCGAGAGCGTGTCTCCCTTGACGTCATGCCAACATACTGTAAATGGCAGTCTATACAACTTGCCAAATAAATAGTATATGTGTTCCTACAGTTCATACACTTAGGATGACTGTACGTCCTGTGAGTGGCTTCACTGCTGAAGCCCTCTCCCAATTTCAAATGTTTGCATGTTTTGTGAGTGGAATTGCTATACTTTTAGACGCCTTTGAACCTAAGCCAAGAGCTCCGGTCCTCCCTCAGTTGGGATTTAAATTGTGTCGGTGCCAGAATATAACCTACAGTAATTCCCTTTCTAAAGGCGCATTTGCACCCTTTCTGAACTGTACCTGCCAAAATATTGTCTGCTGCCAATAGTCTAAAGTGTTTTCGTATATGACAGATTTCATGGTACTGTGTGCTGTAGTCTGTTATAAAGAATTTGCCTCTACTATAATTTTCCTCTGACTTCCTTGTTTTGAATTTGCTCAGGAGATTATGTTTATCTGTCAATGTAACCTCCTTTCTAGTGCTTGTGATCACTTGTGGTTTATAACCCCTAGCCTTCAAGCGTTCAGTCAATTGGTCCGCATGTGCCTCGTACTGTTGTTGTGTACTGCAATTTCTTTTCAGCCTGACAAATTGGCCCTGTGCTACTGATCTAAATACTTGTTGTGGATGACTGCTCCTGGAGTGGAGAAGTGTATTTCCAGTGATTGGTTTTCTATAGACTTCTGTTTCCACCCCAACACCTGGTACTCCCTTGAGAGTCAAGTCTATAAAAATTATACTTGTCTGGCCAATCTCAAAAGTGAACTCTAGTCCAATGTCATTATTATTTAGCCAATCCCCAAACTCTTTTGTTGAGTCACTCGTCCCCCTCCACACCAGGAGCAGATCATCAATGTAGCGCTTGTATAGCCAGATATTCTGCCTGAAGGGGTTTCCATCCCCATAGATGCAGGACCGTTCCCATCACCCCAAAATAATTGTGTCTGAGTAAGAATTTAGCAATTCTCAGAGAAAAGTTTACAAATTCATCTGTGTAGACAGCGTTTCTGTAAAGAAAGAATTTAAGGGGCTCTAGGTATAGATACATCTATGGTTAACCACATGTCACATTCCTCCCATTGCATATCAAGCATGAGGTTTAGTACATGCGTAGTGTCCTATAGGAAACTAGTTAGATTATTAACTAGGGGTTGCAGAATGCTGTCCAACCATTGTGACAGTATTTCTAAAAGTGACTCAATACCACTCACGATGGGTCTACCTGTGACCCCTCCAGAAAAATAAGAAAAAGTAAATTTATGCTTACCTGACAAATTAATTTCTTCTATGGTACGACGAGTACACGGATTCATCCTTTACTTGTGGGATATTATCCTCCTGCTAACAGGAAGTGGCAAAGAGCACCACAGCAGAGCTGTCTATATAGCTCCTCCCTTAGCTCCACCCCCCAGTCATTCGACCAAAGGTACAGGAAGAAAAAGGAGAAACTAAAAGGTGCAGAGGTGACTGAAGTTTAAAATCAAAAAATATAATCTGTCTTAAAATGACAGGGCGGGCCGTGGACTTGTCGTACCATAGAAGAAATTAATTTATCAGGTAAGCATAAATTTACTTTTCTTCTATAAGGTACGATGAGTCCACGGATTCATCCTTTACTTGTGGGATACAATACCAAAGCTACAGGACACGGATGAATGGGAGGGACAACACAGATGGTTAAACAGAAGGCACCACTGCTTGAAGAACTTTTCTCCCAAAAATAGCCTCCGAAGAAGCAAAAGTATCAAATTTGTAAAATTTGGAAAAGGTATGAAGCGAAGACCAAGTCGCAGCCTTACAAATCTGTTCAACAGAAGCATCATTTTTAAAAGCCCATGTGGAAGCCACCGCTCTAGTAGAGTGAGCTGTAATCCTTTCAGGAGGCTGCTGTCCAGCAGTCTCATATGCCAAACGGATGATGCTTTTCAGCCAAAAATAAAGAGAGGTAGCCGTAGCTTTTTGACCTCTACGTTTTCCAGAATAGACAACAAACAAAGAAGATGTTTGACGGAAATCCTTCGTTGCTTGCAAGTAAAACTTCAAAGCACGAACCATGTCCAAGTTGTGCAACAGACGCTCCTTCCTAGAGGAAGGATTAGGACACAGAGAAGGAACAACAATTTCCTGATTGATATTCCTATTAGTAACAACCTTAGGAAGGAATCCAGGTTTGGTACACAAAACCACCTTATCAGCATGGAAAACAAGATAAGGCGAGTCGCATTGTAACGCAGATAGTTCAGAAACTCTTCGAGCCAAAGAGATAGCAACTAAAAACAGAACTTTCCAAGATAGAAACTTAATATCTATGGAATGCATAGGTTCAAACGGAACCCCTTGAAGAACTTTAAGAACTAAATTCAGACTCCATGGCGGAGCAACAGGTTTAAACACAGGCTTGATTCTAACTAAAGCCTGACAGAACGACTGAACGTCTGGAACATCTGCCAGACGCTTGTGCAGTAGAATTGATAAAGCCGATATCTGTCCCTTTAAGGAACTAGCTGATAGCCCCTTCTCCAATCCTTCTTGGAGAAAGGACAAAATCCTAGGAATTCTGATCTTACTCCATGAGTAGCCTTTGGATTCGCACCATAAAGATATTTACGCCATATCTTATGATAAATTTTCCTAGTGACAGGCTTTCAAGCCTGAATCAAGGTATCTATGACGGACTCAGAGAAACCCCGCTTGGATAAAATCAAGCGTTCAATCTCCAAGCAGTCAACCGCAGAGAAACTAGATTTGAATGCTGGAACGGACCTTGAATCAGAAGGTCCTGTCTCAGTGGCAGAGTCCATGGTGGAAGAGATGACATGTCCACCAGGTCTGCATACCAAGTCCTGCGTGGCCACGCAGGTGCTATCAAAATCACCTAAGTCTGCAATCAAATGAGGAAGGAGAGGAAATGGTGGAAACACATAAGCCAGGTTGAACGACCAGGGTACTGCTAGAGCATCTATCAGTACTGCCTGAGGATCCCTTGACCTGGACCCGTAACAAGGAAGTTTGGCGTTCTGACGAGACGCCATCAGATCCAATTCTGGTGTGCCCCATTGCTGAATCAATTGTGCAAACACCTACGGATGGAGTTCCCACTCCCCCGGATGAAAAGTCTGACGACTTAGAAAATCCGCTTCCCAGTTCTCCACTCCTGGGATATAGATTGCTGATAGATGGCAAGAGTGAGTCTCTGCCCATCTAATTATTTTGGTAACCTCTATCATCGCTAGATAACTCTTTGTTCCCCCCTGATGATTGATATATGCTACAGTCGTGATATTGTCTGACTGGAATCTTATGAATCTGGCCGAAGCCAGGTGAGGCCACGCCTGAAGCGCGTTGAATATCGCTCTCAGTTCTAGAATATTTATCGGGAGGAGAGCCTCCTCCTGAGTCCACAAACCCTGTGCTTTCAGGGAATTCCAATAGGCTGGCGTCCGTCGTCACTATGACCCATGCTGGCCTGCAGAAACACATTCCCTGGGACAGATGATCCAGTGACAACCACCAAAGAAGAGAGTCTCTGGTCTCTTGATCCAGATTTATCTGAGGAGATAAATCTGCATAATCCCCATTCCACTGTTTGAGCATGCATAGTTGCAGTGGTCTGAGATGCAAGCGAGCAAACGGAACTATGTCCATTGCCGCTACCATTAGTCCGATTACCTCCATACACTGAGCCACTGACGGCCGAGGAATGGAATAAAGAGCTCGGCAGGTGGTTAAAATCTTTGATTTCCTGACCTCCGTCAGAAAAATTTTCATGTCCACCGAATCTATCAGAGTTCCCAGGAATGGAACTCTTGTGAGAGGGATAAGTGAACTCTTTTTTACGTTCACCTTCCACCTGTGAGATCTTAGAAAAGCCAACATGATGTCCGTGTGAGATTTGACTAGTTGTTAAGTCGACGCCTGAATTAAGATATCGTCCAGATAAGGCGCCACTGCTATGCCCCGCGGCCTTAGAACCGGCAGAAGGGACCCTAGCACCTTTGTGAAAATTCTGGGAGCTGTGGCCAACCCGAAGGGAAGAGTCACAAACTGGTAATGCTTGTCCAGAAAGGCGAACCTGAGGAACTGGTGATGATCTTTGTGGATAGGGATGTGTAGATACGCATCCTTTAAGTCCATGGTGGTCATATATTGACCCTCCTGGATCATTGGTAAAATAGTCCGAATGGTCTCCATCTTGAAGGATCGGACTCTGAGGAATTTGTTTAGGATCTTGAGATCTAAAATTGGTCTGAAGGTTCCCTCTTTTTTGGGAACCACAAACAGATTGGAGTAGAACCCCTGCCCCTGTTCTGTTTTCGGAACTGAGCAGATTACTCCCATGGTATATAGGTCTTCTACACAGCGTAAGAATGCCTCTCTTTTTGTCTGGTTTACAGACAATTGAGAAAGATGGAATCTCCCCCTTGGAGGAGAATCTTTGAAATCTAGAAGATACACTGGGTTACGATTTCTAAAGCCCAGGAGTCCTGAACGTCTCTTGCCCAAGCCTGAGCAAAGAGAGAAAGTCTGCCCCCTACTAGATCCGGTCCCGGATCGGGGGCTACCCCTTCATGCTGTCTTGGTTGCAGCAGCGGGCTTCTTGGCCTGTTTACCTTTGTTCCAAGTCTGGTTAGGTCTCCAGACTGACTTGGATTGAGCAAAATTCCCCTCTTGCTTTGCAGCAGGGGAAGAGGTAGAGGGACCACCTTTGAAGTTTCGAAAGGAACGAAAATTATTTTGTTTGGTCCTCATCTTATTTGTCTTATCCTGAGGAAGGGCATGGCCTTTCCCTCCAGTGATGTCTGAAATGATCTCTTTCAGTTCAGGCCCGAATAGGGTCTTACCCTTGAAAGGGATGGCTAAAAGCTTAGATTTTGATGACACATCAGCAGACCAGGACTTAAGCCATAACGCTCTACGCGCTAAAATGGCAAAACGTGAATTCTTTGCCACTAATTTAGCCAGTTGAAAAGCGGCATCTGTAATGAAAGAATTAGCTAGCTTGAGAGCCCTAATTCTATCCAGAATATCATCTAATGGGGTCTCAACCTGAAGAGCCTCCTCCAGAGCCTCGAACCAAAAAGCAGCTGCAGTAGTTACGGGAACAATGTACGCTATAGGTTGGAGTAGAAAACCCTTATGAACAAATATTTTCTTTAGGAGACCCTCTAATTTTTTATCCATAGGATCTTTGAAAGCACAACTGTCCTCAATAGGTATAGTTGTACGCTTAGCCAGGGTAGAAATAGCTCCCTCCACCTCAGGGACCGTCTGCCACGAGTCTCGCATGGTGTCTGATATGGTAAACATTTTCTTAAAAGTAGGAGGGGGAGCGAACGGAATACCTGGTCTATCCCACTCCTTAGTAACAATGTCCGAAATCCTCTTAGGGACCGAAAAAACATCAGTGTAAGCAGGAACCTCTAGAAATCTGTCCATTTTACACAATTTCTCTGGAACTACAATAGGGTCACAATCATCCAGAGTCGCTAAAACCTCCCTGAGCAATAAGCGGAGGTGTTCTAGTTTAAATTTAAAAGCCATCATATCTGAGTCTGTCTGAGGGAACATCTTTCCTGAATCAGAAATCTCTCCCTCAGACAGCAAATCCCTCACCCCCAACTCAGAACATTGTGAGGGTACATCGGATATGGCTAAGAAAGCGTCAGAGGGCTCAGCATTTGTTCTCACACCAGACCTACTGCGCTTCCCCTGCAACCCGGGCAGCTTAGATAAAACCTCAGTGAGGGTAGTATTCATAACTGCGGCCATATCTTGCAGGGTGAAAGAATTAGACGCACTAGAAGTACTTGGCGTTAATGGTTGTGACACTTGGGGAGAATTAGATGGCATAACCTGATTCCCTTCTGACTGAGAATCATCCTGCGACATACTTTTAGTAGCTAAAATATGGTCTTTGCAATTTATTGACCTTTCAGTGCATGAGGGACACATTCTAAGTAGGGGTTCCACAATGGCTTCTAAACATATTGAACAATGACTTTCCTCAATGTCAGACACGTTGAACAGGCTAGTAATGACTACAAATAAGCATGAAAACACTTTATTTAGTGAAAAAAACAACAATCTTAAAAAACGGTACTGCGCCTTTAAGAGAAAAAAAGCATACACGTTCTGCAAAACTGCTTTAAAATTCACCAAATTTTTCAAATTTTTTATAGCAGACTCAATATGTGTAGTTAAGTTTGCCCCACAAGAAAATTTAACATTTAACCATTTATTGTGCAAACCGGATTGAATTAAGGCCTAAATCCGGAAAAAAACACCCCCAGCACCTTGCCACAGCCCTGCTGTGGTGCCTACCTGACCTCAGGGATTGTAAATATGGGGTTAAAGCTTCGATTTGGCCCAAAACATCCACAAGGGCCCTCAGGAGTTGGAGCTTGCTGCTTGCTAAGTGAAAACAACTGCGCATCTGAGGCGCAAAAATAGGCCCCGCCCATCTCACTCGATGTCTCTACAGCCTCAAAGAACCGCACCAGAGCGGTTTTAAACTAGCCATGTGGGTTCTGAGACCCAAAAAATAAGCCAAGTGTACCCTCAATAAAGTTGCCCAAAAAACGTTATTGCCCACAAAACGTTAAAAGCACTCCCAGTTCAGAAAATGTTTGCCCACAAACATTCAAAACTCAGTGTCAACCATTTTTTAATTAGCCCCTTATGCAAGCTTAGTAATGCCTTTCTATAGCTATTAGGATTACTGCTTACCCTTACCCTCATGGGGATACTGTCAGCCTTTCTGAAATACACAGTCTCTCCAGAAAAAAATGATTGAACATACCTCACTGCTATATAGCATGAAAACGTTCCTCACACTGAAGTTTCCTGTACTCCTCAGCCTCTGTGGGAACAGCACTGGATCTTAGTTACAAATGCTAAGATCATCATCCTCCAGGCAGAAGTCTTCATCCATCTGCTGCCTGAGAGTAAATAGTACACACCGGTACCATTTAAAACAAAAAACTCTTGCTTGAAAAAATTAAAAACTAATATTTTATCACCTCTTTCACTTTATCCTTCCTAGTACTTAGAGTAGGCAAAGAGAATGACTAGGGGGTGGAGCTAAGGGAGGCGCTATATAGACAGCTCTGCTGTGGTGCTCTTTGCCACTTCCTGTTAGCAGGAGGATAATATCCCACAAGTAAAGGATGAATCCGTGGACTCGTTGTACCTTATAGAAGAAAATAATAACTATAGGTTTAGGCTACTCAATTTTTATGGGGATAAACAGATATATTAATTATTTGTGGACTAGCTACATACTATTTATATAGTTAGTGAGTAAGACTAATAGATATGTATATAATAAAGTAAAGTAGAGAAAACATAGACAGTGGTATGGAAAAACCCTTTAATGCCAAACTATAAAATGTGCATCACATCTGTATAGTCCAAGTGATGATATCATATTTTTAGCAAAGGGATTTGAGCCTAAGTCTATACCATTGCACACAAATGGTTGTGCTCTACTAATGGGACATTTAACCTTTGTTTCACAATTTACCATTACTATATACTATGGGAAAGTTTAAGTTTGAACTTCAATGTATTTTAGTTATTTGATAAATGGTAAGTAAGAAGTTTATCCATCCATTATTGAGAGCCATATTACGAACCAAACAAGTTAATTTAAGTTTAAGAATTGGAGCAATTACAGATCATACTGTCACAGCGTATAACCTTTTCTTGAATTTACAACTGTAACACATAAAGGCTAAATACTATTGAACTGCTATTTGTATGTACCTTCAAGAGCGATGTGTAATTAGGTTGTTAATTAATGAATGACCCGCAGCTTGTGAAATAATTTTTATTTCCTTTAAATAGCCCATGAGGTATAGAGCTATGAGTACGGGTACTGTACGGCACCTCTGCCGAAACACATAAGCTTTGTCTAGAGCTGAAGGGCACATGTATTGTTGCTATGTGTTCACGTTGTTTTATGAAGCTTTTGGATAAACTTTTGTGCTTTAAAGTTGCTGCCGCTCCGGACTTTTTTGTGTATATCCTTGAGGTCATTTGGGAGTTTGGGCAGCACTATTTTCTGGAAGGTGTGCAAATTGACTCTTTGGAAATCCCTCGACTGGGCACTGGTTTATCACGGAGCACTTAACATCCTTGGTTTATTCCTTACCCCCTTACCAGACATACACAAACAATAAAATTGGTAGAGAAAATTCTACACTAAGCTTAAGAAAACTCCTATGACACATTATTACATGCTCTTAGGTTTCAAGTAACTCCTTGAAAGGAGAAATCGTTACAAAAATTAATTACTCATTGGGCTCCATGTACTAAGCTGTCTGCGAGGTCTTCGTGACTATTTCCGTCTAAATTTCTGCGTGCGGATCAATAACCGTATGTACTATGCCACAAATCCATTGAAAACCTTACAATAACATATGTCGAGCGAACTTGTCCGCAACTCTTGAATTCTGGTCTTTTTTGTAGCTCGAAAATACTCGCTCAACATAATCTCGCACAAAACAGTAATTACTAAACTATCTATTTATACGCTCGTGAATTTCTCCGCACCTACCTCGTTAAAAATCCCTCGCCAGCTAATAGGTGGCGAGCACCATAATAAACAATAGGGTCTATAAGATCAACGCCTACAACTGATTTAAAAGAGGTGTACAATTGAATCGTTACTCACTTTTGATCCTGTTAGCCATGGAGACACTTCTTCAACTGTATATTATTCGTCTGATGCAAATCAGGGGTAGAAGGCAAATTCGTCAACCAGTCAGCAGTAATAGGCCTAGATTTTACATAATCAAAATTGTCGCCAATAAAAATTGATTTGCCAAAATATCTTTAAATAATAAATATTTTGATAAACCGACTCTACTGGATAATTACAATATGATCATCATTCAAATTAAATAATAGTAATTAGATTAATGTTTTACCTCTTAGGTCGCTATCACAATCATCTGTGATCCCGACGATTACATAACATACGTTATTTGGTAAGCTATACAAAAATCTAGCAGTAATAGGCCTAGATTTTACATAATCCAAATTGTCGCCAATAAAAATTGATTTGCCCAAATATCTTTAAATGATAAATATTTTGATAAACAGACTCTACTGGATAATTACAATATGATCATCATTTAATTTAAATAATATTAATTAGATTAATGTTTTACCTCTTAGGTCGCTATCACAATCAATCAAGTTTGGGAACTATGCAGTCTGACAAAATTTATAAATTCTACTATATATAGTGCTGCAATATGTTCTCGCAACAAATCTGACGTTTCTGACACCTTACAGTCACGTGGGACAAACATGACTGACAAGTTGTAAGCGATTAATAGTACATTCGCAAATAGCGAGGCGTCATATGTATGAATCATTCGCCAGTGCTCGATGCGGATTAGACGCGCCATTTTTTGGGATAGTTTTTAGTATATATGGCGGACGGGCAACATCTCGCTAGCTGCGAGTTCAAGCGAGTCGAGAAGACACGTTGTCAGCGAGAAAATTGACGCTTTAGTACATGGAGCCCAAGTAGCTTTTAGAAAATACAGCCCTATAATTTCCTGAGCATATTTCTGCCTAGTAACAACCCCTGAGTGGAGAGTAAGGCCTGGGACACTAAGGGGGCGGGGCTACCACGGTAGAGAAGCCAGTTTACCTCAGAAAAAGCTTGAAAGACATTTTGAGTGTAATAAAATTCTATATTGTGCAGCAAGCATATTAAAATTATATAATGTGCACCAATCATAACAAATACTCTTCCCTCATAACAACATGCTCTTCTGCACAACCAGAGATTCCTCTATTGATAAGCTAACTGCACTGAGCAGTTAATGGTTGTCTTAAAGGGCCAGGGAACTATTTTCTAAAAAGTGCTATAAATATATCCTCAGAGTAGCTAAAGGGCTGTGAAGTGCAACAGTGTTACTTGTCCCTGATAAAAATAGGGTAGGTAGAGAATTGAAAATAAATAAATAAAAAAAGTGTGTCATGAGGAGAGCAAGCTAAGTCTCCTGGTTATGCTGTACTTGTCAGAGAACCTACAAATAGTATCTGGGCTGTGTTTGTGTTGTGTAAAGTCACTTACCTTACGCAGCACCCCTCCACTGGTTTACTAGCATGAGAAATCCTTTGCAATCCAGCTGTAGCAGTATCCAGCAAAGAGCCCATCCAGTGCAGGTATCGAGTATCGCAGGATTGCAGTAGGAAATACCTGTGTCCCTCAGGGGGAGGTTAGGGACGAGTCCCTGTGATGCCTGAGGGTAGTTATGGCTGAAATCCGTTAGGAAAATGCTGTGCACATAACATGGTATTCCTATGTACCTGTATCATTCAGCTGCTGTGAAGAGTCTTTTTTGTAAATGATACTCCTCAGGGACTCTGGGTCTCCCAATTTGTAATCTTTAAGCAAGTAGCTGGAACAACCTCTATTTTCAACTATCTCCTACAAGGCCAAGAACAAAACTGAGAGAAAGAAGGCAGGTGGGATGGATTTTAAGCTCTGATATGGGTTATTGACCTCCACCTAGTAGCAGGAAATATATTGCATATGTTATTTAAGACTGTAGACCATAATCATTTTATGAAAGAAATAATACCCACAGAATATTTATTTAATATACAGGATTTTAGTAAAAGCAAGTTTATGTTTTACAAATTGATTTAGAATCCATTATATCAATTTCCATTATGTAATAAATAGTTTAGCACTATAAACTTCAGTGTTCTCCCCAGGACCTATTTAATAGGTAAACCAACCTGCTAATTTTACTGCCCACCCGGCTAAAATTTAACCTGATGTTAAGCTAAAATGAGCTAATGTGATTTTTTTTCTAATGTCTACTGCATAAATGATCATTAAATCAATTTATGTCAAATGATGTAGTTAATTTGTGCTTTGAACAGCTTAAGTAACATTCATAAATAAAAATATATATAATATTACAGTCCCTACCCGGATAATTTATAAAGCCACTCAGCTACCAAAAAGTTCTGTTGTGAACACTGAACTTAATATTTAGCCCCAGCCTTTGATGATATCAAACTAATATTTTTGAGGTTTGACAAATTACAAGGGGCATGAAACACAATTGTTTTCTTTCATGATTCAGACATAACAGAGCATACCATTTTAAACAACTTTCCAATTTACTTCTATTATCTAATTTCTTTAATTCTCTTGGTATCCTTTGTTGAAGGAGCTGTAATGCACTATTGGGGGTTAGCTGAAAGCCAATGACAAGATGCATATATGTGCAGTCAACAATCAGCAGCTTTTGAGCATACCGAGGTATACTTTTAAATAAAGAATAAAAATAGAAGGAAACAAACTAGATTATCAAAATAAAGTGTAAAGTTATTTAAAATTGCCTACTCTATCAGAATCCGGAAAGAAAGAATTTCTATTTCATGGCCCTTCAATTATAATTTGGAAATATTCTGCATAATGTATACCATCATCCATTCACAGAAATTAGTTCTGCTACCACATTTAAGAGACATACATTTTTGTGGGGGGGGGAGGGGAATGGAATATATGGTGGACAGCTTTACTGCGAGCAATTATTCCTCGGCATGGTAACATCCAAGTTTAGCTCTAAAAACTCACCTCGAATAATATAAACCTGTCCACCTATCAAGTGCTTAAGACAACAGAACAGTCCGCCTGACAACAGAAGGTGGAAAGCAGAAAAGGAAAATAATGACAGTACTTGGGTGAGAAAGGGTTAAAGGTTAAAGTTGAACTCATTCAGCCCTAAATAGGCTTGCAGTGCAATATAAGCCTATTAGGTGATGAAAAAGATAAAAGGAAAACAAACAATATCACATTGTTGCTAGTGGAAAAAAAAGACTTTTAGGTAAAGTTGATAAAAGAAAAACCTTTCACATACTGTTAATGTAAAGATGGTAATTCAAACTAATTACAAATATTATTAGAAATATAATCATTTGATTTATCATTAACATAAAGGAAATAATAACACGTATCCTGCATTTCATATACAAAATTAGCAAATGTGTTCATGGTAGAAAGTTTAGTCAATAACTAATATCTAGTTGGAATGAGTCACCAGAATTTGAATGTATCAGATATTAACATACATTATATGCAAGTCTATATCATTTAAATTAAAGGGACACTGAACCCACATTTTTCTTTAATGATTCAGATAGAGAATGCAATTTTTAGCAACTTTCTAATTTACTCCTATTATCAATTTTTCTTTGTTCTCTTGGTATCTTTATTTGAAAAAGCATGAATATAAGAATAGGAGCCGGCCCATCTTTGGTTCAGCACCCTTGATAACGCTTGCTGATTGGTGGCTACATTTAGCCACCAATCAGTAAGTGCTACCCAGGCGCTGAAACAAAAATGGGGCGGCTTGTAAGCTTACATTCCTGCTTTTTCAAATAAAGATACCAAGTGAATGAAGAAAATTTGATAATAGGAATAAATTAGAAAGTTGCTTAAAATTGCATGCTCTATCTGAATCATTAAAGAAAAAATGTTGGTTCAGTATCCATTTAAATATCAATATGTGACAAATCAGTATTTACAATCATGCATGATGCAATGTACATTTTGGATAATTAGAAAGTCTCTTTTTTGCCTCAGAATTGACTTAATTTATACAATACAATTACAAAAAAAACCAGTCAATGTGCCAAGTAATAATTTTAGTATTAAATCAACCTCAAATTAAATTTAACTGGATGTAAATTGCGGTATTAAATTCAATGTTCTGAGTTTAAATAATTTTGTACTAGTCATGGCGCCATTTCTGTATCAGCAACACAAAAAATACGCAAAGTATTCCATCAGTTAGTATCTGTACATGGTTCCAGATGATGTTGAGTGTCACAAATAATACCACAGGGTTGAGCTCTTTAGATTAAAGGGACATGAAACACAAAATTTTTCTTTCATGATTCAGATTGAGAATACAATTTTTAACAACTTTCTAATTTACTTCTATTATCTAATCTGTTTCATTTTTTTGGTATCATTTGTTGAAGGAGCAGCAATGCACTAATGGTTTCTAACTGAACACTTACAGGCCCATTTATCAAGCTCCGTATGGAGCTTGAAGGGCCGTGTTTCTGGCGAGTCTTCAGACTCGCCAGAAACACAAGTTATGAAGCAGCGGTCTAAAGACCGCTGCTTCATAACCCTGTCCGCCTGCTCTGAGCAGGCGGACAGGAACCGCCGGAAATCAACCCGATCGAATACGATCGGGTTGATTGACAGCTCCCTGCTGGCGGCCGATTGGCCGCGAGTCAGCAGGGGGCGGCGTTGCACCAGCAGCTCTTGTGAGCTGCTGGTGCAATGTTAAATGTGGAGAGCGTATTGCTCTCCGCATTTAGCGAGGTCTTGCGGACCTGATCCGCAGTGTCGGATCAGGTCCGCAAGCCCTTTGATAAATGGGCCCCATGGATGAGCCAATCACAATCAATATAAATATATGCAGCCACCAATCAACAGCTAGAACCTAGGTTCTCTGCTGCCCCTGAGCTTGCCTAGATAAACCTTTCAGCAAAGGATAACAAGAGAATGAAGCAAATTAAATAGAAGTAAATTGGAAAGTTTTTAAAGTTGTAATATCTATCTGAATCGTGAAAGAACATTTTTTGGGTTTCATGTCCCTTCAAATCTGATAAAGAGATAGTTGAATGCATACTAGAAAAGATGGATAACTTTCCTACAACTGCCTATCAGATTTATCTTCAAAATGAAAGAAGGAAATGATGACTGGGAATCTCTACAAACACATATACAATAGATGATACCACTCAAAACATGAGGTCACCCATACGCTGTTTTGACTTTGAAAGATGGAGACAGTCTATATCACATCCCCTTTTCCAACCCCCTGGTCCGGTATCTCACCATCTTCCCCACATACCCTAAATCTAACATTCTTCCCATCCTTTTCATCTGTCACTCTACCATTTTGCTTCCTTTGCTATTTCTTTTTCTTACTTCCTTGATCACTTCTCTCTAAGTTCTATAACTGCTTTATAAGTTGCCAATAAGATATCTGAGCCAGAGATGTGTATACTGTACTTCCAGTACTTGATTTTTAGCATTGGCTTTAGTTTATGCTTCTATACTCAACTACGATGAAACATCTCTTCATTTATTATCAGAACACTAATGAAAATCATATGGCATATTAAGCAAAACATGTGGATTTCTTTCTGTATTTCTTATTTGTTTGTTTCAAAGACCAATAAAAATTATATATATATATATATATATATATATATATATATATATATATATATATATTAATTAAGGAAATGATGATTATATTCTGTTTTATACCTATCTGTCTAACATACACTATACAGTCAGGAATTTTTATTTATATATAAAAGTAGTAGAAAAAATGTTTTCAAAAACTGATTCACAATACAGAGTGGGTATATATTGGGGGAATCAACATGTAATGTGTATTTTCTACTAGTTTACATTGACAATCCAAAATACAAAAAAGCTGCTTAGCATAAAAAAAAAAACAAATAAACCCCCAACTTAAATTGTTACAAATATGAAGCTCATTTCATCAAGCATAAAAGCACAGAAAAGAGAAATTCTAATGATAGCATAAAATACATTTGCATTACTGTACTGGCAAGCGGGATGGAACACTAATATTACTTGTGTGCAATTCATATAGCTTGTATTTCTGCGCTCAACAACAAGTCATTCGTTAATACATACTGTGCAATCTTTAGTATAGTGCACGCTACAGTAATAATGATGTATAGAACAAATGCCTCTACTAGGGGCCACACTAAAGTTATCAGATAACAAAATAGTGCAAAGCTGCTTTACCGTAAAACTTCCACTCAGACAAAGGAGTTTTGTTTGTGTATTTTTTTGCTAAATATATTTTCCATGTTAGTTTAATTGTAAATATTGAATTTAACATACAGAGGATATAAAAAGTCTAAACAACCATTATGAAATTGCAGGGTTTTAAAATGTAAAGACAGAAATAATAGCAATATAAATGAAGACTTTTTCCATCTGTAATGTGAGCTTCCCACAAACAATCCTCCAGAGAAAAAACAAATAATTAATTATATGGAACATTTTAAATAAATATAACAAAAATTCACCACTTTGATACGTAAGTGCACACCCCGCCAAACTAATAACTTGTGGAAGCAGCGTTTGCATTTATTACATCAGAAAGTCTTTGTGAATAAGCCTTTATTAACTTTGCATAAAAGTTCTTTCAAATTGTGAGGGGTTCTCCTGTGTATAGTTCTCATTAGGGCGCCGATGATCGAAAGTGCTACGAGGTAACAAAATATTCCAAAGGAAAAAAAAATGTATTTTTAAAAATAAAAAACACACCCCATAAAAACGCTAACTAACCCCAAAACTCACTGTTGGAAAATCCGGCTCCTCTTGATCCGACATTGGGCCCTCTTCGTACCAACTCCAGGTGCCCATCTTCGCGCCACCTCTGTTCCGCATCTTCTTTTCTTCAGGCTCTCTTCTACAAGCCCTGGCCTTCATGCGGTCACCGCCGCACACTGAAATATATATAGGGGGTACCGCTTAGTCCTGATTGGCTGATTTTAAATCATTCAATCCATATTTTAATTCTAATCATCCAATGGAAAAGGGAATTTAGAATTTAAATTTAAAAATACTCTTGCTATTGGCTGATTAAAATCAGCCAGTAGGGATTGACTGATTTAAAATCAGCCAATCGGGATTAAGTGGTACCCTTATATATAGGGGTTCCGTGCTTCTGGAATTTCAGTGTGCATGACCGCATGAAGACCAGAGCTCATGGAAGAGTGCCAAAAAAAAGAAAATGCGGAACTGAAGTGGAGGAAGAGGCCGCCAAAATCTGCTTCCACTGCCGTGAAGACGGGTCCCCGGTGCCAGGACAAAGAGGGCCTGACATGGATGAAGTCTTTATTAACTTTGCATATCTAGAATTTGGAATTTTATCCCATTCTTCTTTGCAAAAAAAGTTCAAGTTCCTTCAATTTGTGAGGGGATCTCCTGTGTACAGTTCTCATTAAGGCCCTGATGATCGAAAGTGCTATGAGACGGCAAAATATTCCAAAGGATCCGCCGCTATAGCAGCATTGCTGAGAGGCATTTACTATACATGTCATTTGTCGGCAATGCTGGATAACACCCAGCATCACCGGCCATATTGGCAATGTATAGTAAAAAAATCCTTTGAAATATAACTACGGTGTGCCTAACCACTAATCCTAATACCCTAAACTGAAGTACCCCATGATCACAAATTAAAATTACACTAATAAATACCAAAACCACCACTAACCCACCACAAGTACCATCTTATTAACCTCTAAAGCGCCACATACCCATCACAGATATCTATAAACTTTTAAACCCTATATCGCCACATACCCACTGCAAGTATCTAAACTATTAACCTCTATACCGCCACTTACCTACCGCAAGTATCTTAATTATTAACCCCTATACTGCCACTAGCCCACTGCAAGTACTATCCTATTAACCCCTATACCGCCACATACCCTAAGGTCAAACTAACCGAACCTACTCTACCTAACAACTAACCCCCCCCTCTAAACTAAACCCCCTAACTTACTTAAAAAAAAAGTTACAAAAAATATTCAACCTAAACCACCACAACCCCAAACACAATCTAAACCTACTCTACCTAACCCCCCTCTCTAAACTAAACCCCCGTTACAATAAAAAAAAAAAATCTAAGTTACAAAAAATAATAAACTACAGTATCCAAAATAAAAACCCACCATTATACCAAACACTAATCTACATGTCCCACAAAATAAAAAACAAAAAAAAAACAAAAAAAACTCCTAAACACTAACACTAAAATAAATTAGAATAGCCCTTAAGCTCTTTTACACCGAAAATCAATTAACACCCCCCTCTACAATAAAAATAACCCCCCAAAATAACAAAATCTACCTAAAAAAAAACCTCTACTAGAAAATAAAAGTAAAAATAAAAAAAAAAACACCCAAAAAACCCCTAACTAAACCGAAAAGTTGTACTCACCGTTGGAAAATCTGACTCCTCTTGATCCAATGTTGGGTCCTCTTCGTTCTGGCTCCACTGAGGCGGATTTGGCTGCCTCTCCCATTGCCTCCGCTCTGCATCTTCATCTCTTTGGCTCTCTTCCACGAGCCCTGGTCTTCATGTGGTCACGGATGCACACTGAAATTTCCGAAGCGCAGAACCCCTATATATCCGCTGAATAGGATATACCTGGATACACAGGAGACAGCGGTGAGTTTACACTACCCCAAAGACGCGATTGTATTCGCCGAGGGGATCTAACACAAAGGAGGAGACAGAACACAAAACTAACTTACCGCCACCCTTAAACCCAAACAGGACTGTGGATCTAAGGTGAAATACAGTACACTAACCATCATACTCACCCTCCAGATTTGAAGGATTATATCTACCCAGTGCAATATCTGTACTTTTGCACACTCATCCCTTTGTAACTTGGAGACTGATTTTTAAATTGTGACTTTGTTTCATGCGCATGAACGTTTTACATATACTACATTTTAATTTCGGAGATGTCCCAATGAAGTAGTATGTTTGAAGGATGCGTGCTGTTGTAGTAACATATTAGCAATATTAAAATCATTTTATCCAATTTCTTGCATTTAGCTTAATTCAGCCAATATGGATTAATATTCACCATACAAACTAATCCTTTCTTTATACCATCTGTGCTTCTGTTAGCACTGTTTCTATGTTTGTTTTTAATATTTACTAAGTTGATTTAGAGGGGTCACTGGGAGACAGCAGGATTTGTTATGGCTGGGCGCTCTCATCCTTTTTCTATATTCACTTTATTGGCTTTGAACCAAAAAAATCTTTTACAATTTAGGCAGAGAAGTTCAACCTGCCAGAAATAACTCCTTCAGTGTTGCTGTTGGTCTCTTGTTAAACTAAGTTTTCTCCTCGTCGTCTCAAAAATGTTGGAGGGTCCCCCTGATCTCTGTGGTGCCACATTTTCTCTACTTACTGATGATGGTTTTGACAGTGCTGCATGGTACATCCAGGGCCTTCAATATTCTTTTATATCCCTATCCTGATTGGTACTTTTTAACAATTAATTCTTGCAGTTTCTTTAGCAACTCTTTGCGGACCATGGCTCTCCCAGTACGATGCAACCCCAAACATTGAGGCAAATCCTACAGCAACAGCTGACTTTTATATGGGTTTAATCAGAATCCCTTTCATTGATGGCAAGTTTATTCTATTTTCATACAGGCATGATTGAAAATGTGATTGGTTAACTGCGAACACAGCTAGTGCCCCCAATATTATGGCTTTTCAAAGGGTGTTGTATTATTGTTTTTATTCAAAATGTTCCTAATAATAAACTACTTGTTTTGTTTCTCTGGATTTTTGTTTGTTGGAAAAAGGCTAACATTTAAATTGTCGTTATGTTTGTCTTTACATTTTAAAAACCTGCAATTTCATAACAGTGTGTAAACTTTTTGTATCCACTGTACATATACCTGCATACACCCCTGAACCTTTCCCTTCCCATCCCAACTTGTGATACCTCATATGCCAATACCCTATTCCCAACTCCTAAACCTTTATTAAGCGTTAGTTCACCCTCTATCCATTTATTGCTATATCATTTTAAGGTCTAGCAGAGTGCACAACAGCAAGCTTTAACCCTTTCACTACCGGGACAACCAGACAAAAACTTGGCCAAAATATCACTCCATTTAAACAGAAATAGAGCCTTGTTTTTTTTTATTTACCTATCAAACATTTCTATATATATTATTTTTTTTAAAAAAAACAATTTTATTGAAGTTGTGAGGAAAAGTAACATACAAGATTCATCCATAAACAATAATTACATCAGAGCAAGATATACATTGCTATCACACAACGATTATCAAATAGAACAAAGGTTGTGGCTTCACATATCAATTCTATGTTCTTATAGAGGAATATGCATAGGTAATAATAAAAAGTATTTAGCTAGGAAGAGATAGGAGCCACAATTATAGGGTATAAAGCTATGTCTCATATTTTAATTGTTTGTATGAAGGTAATGGAATCTACAGTGTGAGATTAACATGCAGAAATTAAATCACAAATCGTGCCTTAATAAGGTGTAAGAAAAGGGTTTGGACTAAATAAAATGGAACTTCAGTTTATATTATATGGCAAATGTTCAGCACATCGACAGAGGTGACACTCTTTAACCTATCTAATCTAATAATGTCAAGATGTGGGGAGTTGGCTTTTGTCTTGGCCACTCTTGGGCCGTAGTATATGGGTGGGGGGGAGGTAGTTCAGCAGGCATAAGCTGCTCAAAATGGAGGGGAGGAGAGGTGGAGCCTTCTAGGATAAAACAGTAATGAGGGGAGTGAGAGGAGGGCATATGGTATGAATAGAGGGGTGGTTATTTCTAAGGATAGGCATCTGTAGAGAGGTAGAAAGACAACTTGTTATTTAAAGTAGAACCTCTCAATGTATTACCTAGACCAGAACCTCAATCAGGGCAAAGACATTGCAAACTGTCATATACTAAAATAGGATACATCTCAAGATTAGGGATCATAGAGTTATTTATACTGACATACGGAGCATGGTACATATCTAAATATAACACTAGATCTTAGAGCTGGCGCTTACAGTGTGAGATGTGGTGGGCGGCTATCTATGCATTATAATAAGTGAAAAGTTTACCTTGTAGTATATACATGTCACTGTGAAGTTATTGTATTCAACTAGACAATACAAGGATATGAAAATTGCAAGATATCTATTAAAATATATAGTAACCTATCATAACTAATACACAACTAAAGCATAATTATAATAGCTATATTTAACATATTGTTAACAAAATTATTGCTATTTAGCCCAACCCAAACTTTAAAACTGTTTGCCCCAATAAAAGTTTATCGGATCATAGGGTCATCATAAATACAGACAGTGTATTTGAGCTATTGAGAAGGAACTTTAAAAAAAATAAAATAAGGCTTAATAGTTTGGTTAGATCAACCCTATTCCAACTCTAAGGACAATGAGCCCTTCACTACTGGTGCAGGAATAATACTTAAACTGAAAGCTTAGTTGAGTACTGCCTACCTATTCTACTTCTGAGCTCAAATATAAATATATGAATCCTTAAATAAATAGAAGTATGGGAGTTTAGAACTAACCAACCTTCCTTACAAGAGTGTGATATATGGTTCCCAAAGAGTACCTAAGATAAATAAAAGATAACAAATAAAAGAACCACTAAATCATATTAAGACTATACACGTATATTCAGCTAAACGCCACATCAATCCCTGTAACCTGCTATACTGTATATAGAGTGGGCACATACAATAGTGAGGTAAGGTACCTATAGAAATAAAATAGAAAGCTAAACGTTATCTGCACCCATAAAGAAAGTTACAGTATATGTGGTAAGTAAGACTCAAGTATAACCCAGGAGAAGGTAATATTATGATTTTGGTAGCCCTATAGTTAACTTGAGCATTTTAGCTGTGTACTGGTATAGATTGGTACTAGTGAAGATACTTATATCTGTTAAGAGATATATGTTACACAAAAGGATATGAGTATCTGTTAAAAGAGCTCTCCAAACACCTGAGTTAGGTTACTATGAGCCCAAACAATTAACTAATATGTGCCTTAGTTAAAGAAAAATAGTCATATTGACAAATAATGTTTAAAGCACTGAGGATTCTGTTTTTTGGGACACAGCATGTAGAGTTATAGGCAATAGATAAAGCAGAGTCTATGTTATCAAATGGGGTTGTTGTCATAATAGACCCAAATATCCATAGTCAAGCATGGGAGACAGAATGTTAAGTCAGAGTTCGAAAGTTCTCCAGCACAACAAGTGTTAGGATCTCCCCTCCACAACTGAATGCTATGTTGATTTACCCCACTCCAGACTTGGTTATAGGTGCAGAGATTCACTGTGTGAGTAGGGGAAACATATATTCCAGTACCCTTATTGAATAGGAAATGTCTACCAAGCCCATAGCCATCTGGGACTCAATGCTCCTTCAATCTGTGATTTAGGTGTCACAATGTCGTAGGACAGTGCAGGCAAATTAAATGGTTTGTTCGGTTGAACAGGTAGATGATGCAGAAAAACTGATGGAATTCCACGACCATCCTCTGTTCCTTAATGGGAGCTTTGTCAAGTTCAAGCTCTATCCATTGTGGGTATTGTAACTCATGTGAAGCCTCATTGTGCAAATTATCTGAAGGTAATCCGGTGGCAGGCAGAAGCACATCCACACAATCTGCATGGTGCCGATCTAGGGGAACGGATAAATCATTCAGTAGGGAAATAATGTGCTCTATTTCAACTAAGGAGTCTGAGTGGGCCTGGTGAGTGGTAAGATATTTTTTGCTCTGTGCTGAGATTTTTAGTGAAATACTTATAATCCCTTTTGATTACCTGCGGTCTGAAGGCGGCTCCAGAGCTGTGTTGTAAGGTCTACTGATCCTAAGACCAGGTCTGTGTCTCAATGTGGAAGAGGAGCAAGGGTGGTGGACCCTAGGTAATGTGGGTGATGGGGCCTCTAAAAGCTTCTCTCCAATCTGGACCGTGCCAGATCACGCTATGTGTTGGGAGAAAGTAGCAATCATGTGGTTCAGGGAGTGGTAGTTGTCTCCTCTTTACTTCGTTCACAGGTACTGCAGCATGTAGAAGAATTGCTGACTCACTAGGGCACAATCGTTTGCGGCCTAGGTCATGTGATCGACTTCACCAGCTTAGGATGTAGGGAGCCGGGAGCGCTGGCCTGTGTCGGAAGGGCTGGATCAGTCTCCAAAGCGAGTCGCTATATCAGGTAAGGGTATAGAGAAGGGTGATGCGATTTCACCTATTCAAAATTACTGGAGTTTTCTTGTTTGTTGGAAGTGCGCCATCTGGGCCTGTAGGCCAGTGAGTATATAGTTGGTGTACTCGATCAAAAGAAACAGATAGAGGTCCTCAAAGTTGTCTCCACAGATGGTAGAGGTATTTCAGGCAGGATCTGGAGAATAAGTGGTGTTTGGTAGCTCTCTAGGTACGGTTTACTTAGTAATAATTACAGAGCTGTGGCAGACTCCGCCCCCTATATATATATTTTTAAGACGACACCCCAAGGTATTGATCTAGGCCCATTTTGGTATATTTCATGCCACCATTTCACCGCCAAATGCAATACAAAAAATTGTACTTTTTTCACAAACTTTGGGTGTCTCACAGAAATTATTTACATAATGCTTGTGCAATCATAGCACAAATGTTTGTAAAAGTTTCTCTGGGATCCACTTTGTTCAGAAATAGCAGACATATATGGCTTTGCCATTGTTTTTTGGTAATTAGAAGGCCGCTAATTGCAGCTGCGCACCACACTTCTATTATTCCCGGCAGTGAAGGGGTTAATGAGTTAGCTTAAAAGGTTAATTTTAGCTTTAGTGTAGAGATTAGCCTCCACCTGACATTCCCCACCCCCTGATCCCTCCCAAACAGTTCTCTTCTCTCCCCCACTGGTAACCCCCCATCTTAGGTACTGGCAGACAGTATGCCAGTATGAAAAAATAAGTCTTTTTTTTTATTAAATAATTTTTTTTTAATTAATTTTTATATTTTCTGCAGTGTAGGATCCCCACTTAGCCCCCAATCTCCCTGATCCCCCCCAAACAGCTCTCTAACTCTCCCTATCATCCTCCATCTTAGGTACTGGCAGTACCTAAAAACTGAAAAAAATATTCAATTTTTTTTAAATATTATTTTTTATCTCCCTTTCTGTAGCGCAGTGTCCCCCCACCCCACCCATGATCTTTTTGTTAGGGGACCCCCACCACCCAGATCCCCTTTTATGCAGTATAGCTGCCCCATCCCTCCCTGTCCTTTTAGTTTTATTTTTTCCGTAGGTAGGGTCCTCCCACTCACTTCTTCCCGCCTCCCCATTTAGACCGCCCACCCTCCTCCCACCTTCACCTCCCGCAGGCAACAGCAGCGATCATTTCAGACGGTGACACACACAGTGTCACCTTCTGTAACGATCAGGCATCTGTCCTCATATGAAGCCGGAACACTGATCACGCTCCGGCTCCATATTAGGCAGATGCCTGAAGCTTCAGGAGCTCCAGATCTCAGCTGTAACTTAACAGCCGAGAGTGCTGGAGCACCCTGAAGCGACGACGTGTATATATACGTTGTGCGATACAATAGCCAAAGTACCGCACAACATATACGTCGTATTGGGTGAAGGGGTTAAGAGTTAACAGGACATTTAAGTCAAAACCGAAAGGCACATAGATGAATGACATCTTTGTATAGAAACATATTTACAATACAAAGGTATTGGCAAAAATGCTTATAGTAAAAGTTATCACTGTTTTAGTGTTAGCATTTTTCTCTGCATGTGCATGTGTAGCATAGCTAGATATTCTCAGTGCACCAGCATTTTAAATAATGAAGCTGCTTAGAGAGGCAGTGGGGCTTGTATCATGTAAGCAATGATGCAAATTGAGTCATTACCAGAAGATACAAGAACCTTAGGCTTTCTGGGCAAGTGCTGTATTTAAAATTCTGGTATATGGAGCATACTTAAGTATACTCTATAAACAGCTATATAAATTCAGTAGAAGCATTTTTTCTAATACATGTATATTGCAAAAATGCATCTGTTCAAAACTGAAATGCACCCGTGTGCAATTTTGTCTGGAATGTCCCTTTAATAGAAGGTATTAAGAAGTGTTAAATGAGAAAGCACCACTTTCAAAACTTAATCAACAACTTGTAATATGAGCACAATGAGCGCTAGTACTGGTTATGCACTTGAAAGTATAGGGTGTGCTAATTATCAGCTAGATTACAAGTTGTGCGTTAGGGTAAAAAAGCAGCGTTAAGAGGTCCTAACGCTGCTTTTTTAGGCCCGCTGCTATTACGAGTCTTGAAGGTTTAGGTGTACCGCACACTTCTTTGGCCTTACCGCAAAACGATTTACGTAAACTCCATAAAGTCTTTTTTCTATGGGACTTCCATAGCGCTGATATTATGAGTCTGTCCTGGGAGGCCAAAAAGTGAGCGGTACAGCCTACCCTGTCAAGAGTCCTAAAGCATTTAAAAGTCAGTAGTTAAGAGTTTTATGGTACAACGCCGTAACATAAAACTCATAACTAAAGTGCTAAAAAGTACACTAACACCCATAAACTACCTATTAACCCCTAAACCGAGGCTCTCCCGCATCGCAAACACTATAATAACATTTTAACCCCTAATCTGCCGCTCTGGACACCGCCGCCACCTACATTATATTTATGAACCCCTAATCTGCTGTCCCCAACATCGCCGACACCTACATTATATTTAATAACAACCTAATCTGCCGCCCCCAATGTCGCCGCAACCTACCTACACTTTTTAACCCCTAATCTGTCGCCCCCAATGTCGCTGTCAACATAATAAACATAATAACCCCTAAACCGCCGCACTCCCGCCTCCCAAAATTTAGTTAAATATTATTAACCCCTAATCTGCTGTCCCTAATATTGCCGCCACCTACCTACATTTATTAACCTCTAATCTGCCGCCCCCAACATCACCGCCACTATATTAAAGTTATTAACCCCTAAACCTAAGTCTAACCCTAACACCCCCTAACTTAAATATAATTTAAATAAATCTAAATAAAATTACTATCATTAACTACATTATTCCTATTTAAAACTAAATACTTACCTATAAAATAAACCCTAAGCTAGCTACACTATAACTAATAGTTACATTGTAGATATCTTAGGGTTTATTTTTATTTTACAGGCAAGTTTGTATTTATTTTAACTAGGTAGAATAGTTATTAAATAGTTATTAACTATTTATTAACTATCTAGCTAAAATAAAGACAGATTTACCGGTAAAATAAAACCTAACCTAAGTTATACTAACACCTAACACTACAATATAATAAAATTAAATACAATTACCTAAATTAAATTAGCTAAAGTACAAAAAAACAACACTAAATTACATAAAATAATAAACAAATTACAGATATTTAAACTAATTACACCTAATCTAATAGCCCTATTAAAATAAAAAAGCCCCCCCCAAATAAAACAAAACCTAGCCTAAACTAAACTACCAATAGCCCTTAAAAGGGCCTTTTGCGGGGCAATGCCCCAAAGTAATCAGCTCTTTTACCTGTAAAGAAAATATACAAACAACACCCCAACAGTAAAACCCACCACCCACACAACCAACCCCCTAAATAAAATACTATCTAAAAAAAACTAAGCTCCCCATTGCCCTGAAAAAGGCATTTGGATGGGCATTGCACTTAAAAGGGCAGTTAGCTCTTTTGCCGCCCAAACCCTAACCTAAAAATAAAACCCACACAATACACCCTTAAAAAACCCTAACACTAAGCCCCTGAAGATCGACTTACCGGGAGACGTCTTCATTCAAGCCAGGCCGAAGTCCTCAACGAAGGGAGAAGTCTTTATCCAAGCCGGGAGAAGTGGTCCTACAGACAGGCAGAAGTTTTCATCCAAGCCGGGCAGAAGTGGTCCTCCAGACGGGCAGAAGTCTTCATCTTCTATCTTCATCCATTCGGCACAGAGCTGGTCCATCTTCAAGACATCCGACGCGGAGCATCCTCTTCATCCGACGACTAAAGCTGAATGAAGGTACCTTTAAATGACGTCATCCAAGATGGCGTCCCTTAGATTCCGATTGGCTGATTTCTATCAGCCAATTGGAATTAAGGTAGAAAAAATCTGATTGGCTGATGTAGTTAATGGTAGGAATTATTAAGATTTATTTAAATTATATTTAAGTTAGTAGGAATTATTTAGATTTATTTAAATTATATTTAAGTTAGTGGGTGTTAGGTTTAGGGGTTAATAACTTTAAAATAGTGGCGGCGACGTTGGGGCGGCAGATTAGGGGTTAATAAATAGTATGTAGGTGTCGGCGATGTTGGGGGCAGCAGATTAGGGGTTAATAAGTGTAAGATTAGGGGTGTTTAGACTCAAGGTTCATGTTAGGTGTAGACATAACTTTTATTTCCCCATAGGAATCAATGGGGCTGCATTAGTGAGTTTTACGCAGTTTTTGCAGGTGTTAGACTTTTTTTTCAGTCGGCTCTCCCCGTTGATTCCTATGGGGAAATCGTGCACGAGCACGTTACACCAGCTCACCGCTGACTTAAGCAGCGCTGGTATTGTGCGGTAATGAGCAAAATTTTGCTCAACGCTCACTTCTTGTCTTTTAACGACGGGTTTCTGAAAACGCGTAATACCAGCGCTGCATGTAAGTGAGCGGTGAGGGAAAACTGCTTGTTAGCACCGCACAGCTCAAAACGAGAAACTCGTAATCTAGCCGTATGTTAAAATGCAACTAACAACTGCCCCGAAAAATAATATGCCTTGCGCAATCAGTATCTCTTCAATTGCAATCTGGTCTTATCTATTTAACCAAAAGAGGTTAATCACATAGCTAAAGTCCTGATCTAGAGCTGCAAGGACTGATTTAGAGCATGCCATTTTTCTTTTACAATATCCCTTTAAAGTGAATGTAAATTTTCAGCAATGAGTGCTCGGTTTTTAAAAATACTTTTAAAAACGGGGGCACTTTCATTGATGAAAGTTTACATTGCACCAGATTTGTAGAAAAACTTAGGGGCCTAGTTATCAAGCCGTCAACCTCAAATATGCTGCGTATTCCGCAGCGTATTTGTGGCGAGGCTGATACGCCTTAGTTATCAAAGGCTCGAGACCGGCAAAAGTAGAATTTTGTGACGTAAGCTTCGATCCGCCGGACTCAGTCCGACACAGATCGATTCTTACGTCACTCCAGATGTTCCGCACACAAGTGCGGCACATTCTCACTACTTTTGCTAGCTATCAAAAAACTAGCAGGTACGCTCGGCACTTTTACGGCCCAGCGTACCTGGTTTTCAAAGCGCCAGCCTGGAGGCGGCGGATCCCATAGGAATCAATGGGAGTCTGACCATAGCGAAAGTACAAGTTCGCTGCTGACAGACATCCCATTGATTTCTATGGGAGCTGTCTACACCTAACACCCTAACATGTACCCCGAGTCTAAACACCACTAATCTGACCCCCCCTACACCGCCGCAACTAAATAAAGTTATTACCCCCTAAACCGCCGCTCCCGGAGCCCACCGCAAGCTACTCTATACATATTAACCCCTAAACCGCCGCTCCCGGAGCCCACCGCAACTATAATAAATGTATTAACCCCTAAACCGCCGCTCCCTGAACCCGCCGCAACCTATATTAAATGTATTAACCCCTATCCTGCCCCCCCTACACCGTCGCCACCTATAATACATTTATTAACCCCTAATCTGCCCCCCCTACACCGTCGCCACCAATAATAAATTTATTAACCCCTATCCTGCCCCCCACTACGCCGCCGCCACTGTAATAAAATTATTAACCCCTAAACCTAACCCTAACCCTAACGCCCCCTAACTTCCCTAACTGATCGGAACAGCCAATAGAATGCGAACTCAATCTGATTGGCTGATTCCATCAGCCAATCAGATTTTCCTACCTTAATTCCGATTGGCTGATAGAATCCTATCAGCCAATCGGAATTGAGGGGACGCCATCTTGGATGACGTCCCTTAAAGGAGCCGTCATTCGTCGTAGTCCGTCGGTGAAGAAGGTGGTTCCGCGTCGGCGGAAGGAAGATTCAAGACCCGGCTTGGAAGATGACTTCGCCCGGATAGAAGACCTCTTCAGCGCCTCTTTGAAGATGACATCGGCCGGATCGAAGACTTCTTCAGCGCCGCCTGGATGATGACTTCATCGGATGGAAGATTTCTTCAGCGCCGCTTGGAGGATTAACTTCTTCCGCTCCGGATGTCCTCTTCAGTTCCATCGGTGGCTCGGCTGAGTGAAGACGACTCAAGGTAGGATGATCTTCAGGGGATTAGTGTTAGGTTTTTGTAAGGGGGGTTTGGGTTAGATTAGGGGTATGTGGGTGGTGGGTTTTAATGTTGGGGGGGGTTGTATTTTTATTTTACAGGCAAAAGAGCTGAACTTTTTGGGGCATGCCCCCACAAATGGCCCTTTTAAGGGCTGGTAAGGTAAAAGAGCTTTGAAATTTATGTAATTTAGAATAGGGTAGGGATTTTTTTTATTTTGGGGGGGTTTGTTATTTTATTAGGGGGCTTAGATTAGGTGTAAGTAACTTAAAATTGTTGTAATATTTTTAACATGTTTGTAACTTAATTTTTTATTTTTTGTAACTTAGCTTTTTTATTTTTTGTACTTTAGTTAGTTTATGTAATTGTATTTCATTGTAGTTCTTTGTAGGTAGTTTATTTAGTTAATTTAATGATAGTGTAGTATTAGGTTTAATTGTAACTTAAGTTAGGATTTATTTTACAGGTAATTTTATATTTCTTTTAGCTAGGTAGTTATTAAATAGTTAATAACTATTTAATAACTATTCTAACTAGCTAAAATAAATACAAAGTTACCTGTAAAATAAATATAAATCCTAAGATAGCTAGAATATAATTATTAATTATATTGTAGCTATCTTAGGGTTTATTTTACAGGTAAGTATTTAGTTTAAATAGGAATAATTTATTAAAGTATAGTGTAGTGTTAGGTGTAATTGTAACTTAGGTTAGGATTTATTTCACAGGTACATTTCTCTTTATTTTAGCTAGGTAAGCTATTAAATAGTTAATAACTATTTAATAGTTATTGTACATGGTTAAAATAAATTGAAAGGTACCTGTAAAATAAAAATAAATCCTAAGATAGCTAGAATATAATTATTATTTATATTGTAGCTATATTAGGGTTTATTTTAAAGGTAAGTATTTAGTTTTAAATAGGATTCATTTAGTTAATAAGAGTTAATTTATTTAGATTTATTTAATTAATATTTAAGTTAGGGGGGCGTTATGGTTAGGGTTAGACTTAGGTTTAGGGGTTAATCATTTTATTACAGTGGCGGCGGCGTAGTGGGGGGCAGGATAGGGGTTAATAAATTTATTATAGGTTGCGGCGGGTTCATGGAGCGGCGGTTTAGGGGTTAAACTATTTATTTAGTTGCGGAGAGGTGCGGGATCAGCAGGATAGGGGTTAATAATTTTATAATAGAGGGCGACGGTATAGGGGGGGCAGGATAGGGGTTACTAGGTATAATGTAGGTGGCAGCGGTGTCCGGGAGAGGCGGTTTAGGGGTTAATACATTTATCAGAGTTGCGGCAGGGTCTAGGAGCGGCGGTTTAGGGGTTAGTAACTTTATTGAGTTGCGGGGTGCTCCGGGGGCGCCGGTATAGGGGGTAGAACAGTGCAGTTTAGTGTGAGTGCTTAGTGACAGGCTAGCAATAAAGCTGGGAAAAAGCCGAAGGGCAGCGAGATCGGATGAGTGATAACTGTCACAGTCCGCTGCTCATCGCCCCGCGGCTTTTTGACAGCTTTATTTGATAACTTAGGCGTATTTTTTCAGGTCCGCGGCGGCGAAGGTAGGCGAGCTTAGGCGGACGTATTGGGCCGGCGAAGCCAGAAAAGTAGACGGCTTGATAACTAGCCCCCTTACTGTTTACTTCTCCAAAACCAGATTGCCGATCTCAGCCTCAGTTCCTCTGTACTGACGTCAGAAATTACAAAACCGCCAGAGCGTCCATCTCGTGATGCTCGGCTGTGATTGAAGGAAGCCGGTTTCGTCATTGCTGTGTTTGTACAGCAGGAAGAAGGCGGCGGGGGCTCGGCGATCCGGTTTGGGAGAAGTAAAAGGTAAGTATTTCTACAAATCCTGTGCAAAGTAAACTTTCATCAATGAAAGTGCCCCTGTTTTAAAAAGTATTTTTAAAAGCCGGGCACTCATTGCTGAAAATTGACATTCACTTTACGTAATGTCCAAAATTGGTTATGGTGGGATAAATAAAACATTACTACCTAACATAATGGTTAATAGCACATTTACTAAAATACCTGCAAACACCCTAATAATCTTTTGTAAATCACGAAAAAGAATTGTAATTTTTAACTTTTGCAATTGGAATAAATTAATTTTGTTAAGCCAATATTAAGCATTAATATACCTGGCTAAATTAATTATATGTTCATAGAAATGCTAAATATTAAAAAAACACTAAACATTTGTCTTTAAATATTCAGCTACACTAGTTTACAGCATCTGAATGTCACTGGCAGGTGCTCAAATTAAATGCTTTAGTTTTACGGATGTACATAGCCAGCATTAGGCTGTATTCCTCAAAGTGCTTATTCTCATTACAGTACATGAAAACAGAAAAGGTTTTTACTCACTGGGCGGTCTGTTTGCTGACAGATTTTTGAAGTGGCTCCCTTTTATCACTTCTGCTGAGAGTCTTCCAGTGGTGGCATTATAAAGAAGGCCGATAAGGATTTCGGGAGCTGAGCCGTGGGCCAGTGATTGACAGGAGGAGGTGCTTTCTGTGCATGACATTTCTGACATGCTCATTTGAGAATCACAACCCTGAAAGAATAAATAAATCTTAAGGAAACTGCTTATAAAAGAAACATAAAATAATGTGCACAAGAAAATGAATGAAATATAATCAGATTTCTTTTAGTATCTACACTGCATAAATACCAGCATATACTGATTGTAAAACATTGCTGTATACAAGGTGTCTTATCAGCGCAGAAGAAATGTTAGATGTTTCATGAGTTGAGATATAAAAGCTTTCTGCACTGCAAGCACAATAAACACAAAACAAGGCCCCCCCCCCCAACTCAGTAACACTATTTCTGGCTTGTAATTTAAGATTAAATCACCTGCCAAATGTAAGAATACCTTGGGGCCTAGTTATCAACGTGTCTACTTTACCTGCCTTTGCCGGCCCAATACGCCCGCCTAAGCTCGCCTACCATCGCCGCCGCGGACCTGAAAAATTTCGCCTAAGTTATCAATAAAGCTGTCAAAAAGCCGCGCACCAAGTACGGGGCGATGAGCAGCGGACTGTGATAGTTATCACTCATCCGATCTCGCTGCTCTTCGGCTTTTTGACAGCTTTATTGCTAGCCTGTCACTAAGCACCCACACTAACTACACTGTTCTACCCCCTATACCGGCGCCCCCCGCAACTAAATAAAGTTATTAACCCCTAAACCGCCGCTCCCGGACACCGCTGCAACTAAATAAAGTTATTAACCCCTAAACCGCCGCTCCCAGACACCGCCGCCACCTACATTATACCTAGTAACCCCTATCCTGCCCCCCCTATACCGCCGCCACCTATAATAAAGTTATTAACCCCTATCCTGCGGATCCCGGACCTCGCCGCAACTAAATAAATAGTTTAACCCCTAAACCGCCGCTCCCGGACCCCGCCGCAACCTATAAAAAACTTATTAACCCCTACACCGTCGCCACCTATAATAAATTTATTAACCCCTATCCTGCCCCCCCTACACCGCCGCCACTGTAATAAAATTATTAACCCCTAAACCTAAGTCTAACACTAACCCTAACACCCCCCTAACTTAAATATTAATTAAATACATCTAAATAATATTTCTCTTATTAACTAAATTAATCCTATTTAAAACTAAATACTTACCTTTAAAATAAACCCTAATATAGCTACAATATAAATAATAATTATATTGTAGCTATCTTAGGATTTATTTTTATTTTACAGGCAACTTTCAATTTATTTTAACTAGGTACAATAGCTATTAAATAGTTAATAACCGCTCCGCGTCGGCTCGTCTGAAGATGGCTCTGCTCCGGATGGATGAAGATTGAAGACACCGCATAGATGAAGACTTCTATCGGATGGAAGACCTTTTCAGCGCCGCCTGGATGTTGACTTCAATTGGGTTAGTGTTAGACTTAGGTTTAGGGGTTAATAATTTTATTACAGTGGCGACGGTGTAGGGGGGGCAGGATAGCGGTTAATAGGTATAATGTAGGTGGCGGCGGGGTCCGGGAGTGGCGGTTTGGGGGTTAATACATATATTATAGTTGCGGCGGGGACCGGCGGTTTAGGGGTTAACATATTTATTATAGCTTGCGGTGGGCTCCGGGAGCGGCGGTTTAGGGGGTAAACACTTTATTTAGTTGCGGCGGTGTAGGGGGGGACAGATTAGGGGTGTTTAGACTCAGGGTACATGTTAGGGTGTTAGGTGTAGACATCTCCCATAGGAATCAATGGGATGTCTGGCAGTAGCGAACATGAACTTTCACTATGGTTAGACTCCCATTGATTCCTATGAGATCCGCCGCCACCAGGGCGGCGGTTTGAAAACCAGGTACGCTGGGCCGGAAAAGTGCCGAGCGTACCTGCTAGTTTTTTGATAACTAGCAAAAGTAGTCAGATTGTACCGAACTTGTGTGCGGAACATCTGTTGTGACGTAAGAATCGATCTGTGTCGGACTGAGTCCATCACAAAATTCTACTTTTGCCGGTGTCCAGGGCTTGATGACTAAGGCGAATCAGCCTCGCCACAAAAACGCTGCAGAATTCCAGCGTATTTGAGGTTGACGGCTTGATAACTAGGCCCCCTTGAGAGTAAGTGGCTCAAATTACGGAGGAATACTCTGTACGTGCATAATTCAGCCTGTGTGTTAAAAACAATAAACACATTTCTCAGTTCACAGGTTGATTCAGCATTTTAATTTCAGTTATGATTTTTTTATTAATATTTTTCACCACTGCAACAACAAAATTTATGCTTGCCTGATAAATTATTTTATTTCCTGGCATGGAGAGTCCACAAATCCATTCAATTACTAGTAGAAATTCAAGTCCTGGCTACCAGGTGGAAGCAAAAAACACCCCAGCAAAGCTTCAAGTATCCTCCCACAATCCCCAGTCATTCAGCCGAGGAATCATGGAAAGAGAAGAGGACACAAAGGGTATAGAGGTGCCTGAGGTTTAGAAAATGACAAAAGCAGGCTTAATATTAAAATAAGGGCAGGTCGTTGGACTCTCCATGCCAGGAAAGAAAATCATTTCTGTGAAGAAGGATAAGGATAGAACGAAGGGCCGACAATTTCTTGGTTAATATTGCGGTCTGAAACCACCTTAGGAAATAATCCTAATTTAGTCTGAAGGACCGCCTTATCCACATGAAAAACATAATTTATGCTTACCTGATGAATTTATTTCTCTTGTAGTGTATCCAGTCCACGGATCATCCATTACTTATGGGATATTCTCCTTCCCAACAGGAAGTTGCAAGAGGATCACCCACAGCAGAGCTGCTATATAGCTCCTCCCCTCACTGCCATATCCAGTCATTTGACCGAAACAAGACGAGAAAGGAGAAACCATAGGGCGAAGTGGTGACCATAGTTTAATTAAAATTTAGACCTGCCTTAAAAGGACAGGGCGGGCCGTGGACTGGATACAGTACAAGAGAAATAAATTTATCAGGTAAGCATAAATTATGTTTTCTCTTGTTAAGTGTATCCAGTCCACGGATCATCCATTACTTATGGGATACCAATACCAAAGCTAAAGTACACGGATGATGGGAGGAACAAGGCAGGATTAAACGGAAGGAACCACTGCCTGAAGAACCTTTCTCCCAAAAACAGCTTCCGAAGAAGCAAAAGTATCAAATTTGTAAAATTTTGAAAAGGTGTGAAGCGAAGACCAAGTCGCAGCCTTGCAAATCTGTTCAACAGAGGCCTCATTTTTAAAGGCCCAGGTGGAAGCCACAGCTCTAGTAGAATGAGCTGTAATCCTTTCAGGGGGCTGCTGTCCAGCAGTCACATAGGCTAAGCGAATTATGTTCCGGAGCCAAAAGGAAAGAGAGGTTGCCGAAGCTTTTTGACCTCTCCTCTGTCCAGAGTAAACGACAAACAGGGAAGATGTTTGGCGAAAATCTTTAGTAGCTTGTAAGTAAAACTTCAAGGCACGGACTACGTCCAGATTATGTAAGAGACGTTCCTTCTTTGAAGAAGGATTAGGACACAATGATGGAACAATAATCTCTTGATTGATATTCTTGTTAGAAACCACCTTAGGTAAAACCCAGGTTTGGTACGCAGAACTACCTTATCTGCATGAAAAATCAGATATGGAGAATCACATTGTAAGGCAGATAGCTCAGAGACTCTTCGAGCCGAGGAAATAGCCATCAAAAACAGAACTTTCCAAGATAAAAGTTTAATATCAATGGAATGAAGGGGTTCAAACGGAACTCCTTGAAGAACTTTAAGAACCAAGTTTAAGCTCCACGGGGGAGCAACAGTTTTAAACACAGGCTTAATTCTAACCAAAGCCTGACAAAATGCCTGGACGTCTGGAACCTCTGCCAGACGCTTGTGCAAAAGAATAGACAGAGCAGAAATCTGTCCTTTTAAAGAACTAGCTGATAATCCTATGTCCAAACCCTCTTGGAGAAAGGACAATATCCTAGGAATCCTAACCTTACTCCATGAGTAATTCTTGGATTCACACCAAGATAGATATTTACGCCATATCTTATGGTAGATTTTCCTGGCGACAGGCTTTCGTGCCTGTATTAAGGTATCAATGACTGTCTCGGAGAAGCCACGCCTTGATAGAATCAAGCGTTCAATCTCCATGCAGTCAGTCTCAGAGAAATTAGATTTGGATGATTGAAAGGACCTTGTATTAGAAGGTCCTGCCTCAGAGGCAGAGTCCTGGTGGAAAGGATGACATGTCCACTAGGTCTGCATACCAGGTCCTGCGTGGCCACGCAGGCGCTATCAGAATCACCGATGCTCTCTCCTGCTTGATTTTGGCAATCAGTCGAGGGAGCAGAGGAAACGGTGGAAACACATAAGCCAGGTTGAAGAACCAAGGAGCTGCTAGAGCATCTATCAGCGTTGCTCCCGGGTCCCTGGACCTGGATCCGTAACAAGGAAGCTTGGCGTTCTGGCGAGACGCCATGAGATCCAGTTCTGGTTTGCCCCAACGATGGATCAGTTGAGCAAACACCTCCGGATGGAGTTCCCACTCCCCCGGATGAAAAGTCTGACGACTTAGAAAATCCGCCTCCCAGTTCTCTACGCCTGGGATGTGGATCGCTGACAGATGGCAAGAGTGAGACTCTGCCCAGCAAATTATCTTTGAGACTTCTAACATCGCTAGGGAACTCCTGGTTCCCCCTTGATGGTTGATGTAAGCCACAGTCGTGATGTTGTCCGACTGAAATCTGATGAACCTCAGTGTTGCTAACTGAGGCCAAGCTAGAAGAGCATTGAATATTGCTCTTAACTCCAGAATATTTATTGGGAGGAGTTTCTCCTCCTGAGTCCACGATCCCTGAGCCTTCAGGGAGTTCCAGACTGCGCCCCAACCTAGAAGGCTGGCATCTGTTGTTACAATCGTCCAATCTGGCCTGCGAAAGGTCATACCCTTGGACAGATGGACCCGAGATAGCCACCAGAGAAGAGAATCTCTGGTCTCTTGATCCAGATTTAGTAGAGGGGACAAATCTGAGTAATCCCCATTCCACTGACTTAGCATGCATAACTGCAGCGGTCTGAGATGAAGGCGCGCAAATGGCACTATGTCCATTGCCGCTACCATTAAGCCGATTACATCCATGCACTGAACCACTGACGGACGTGGAATGGAATGAAGGACACGGCAAGCATTTAGAAGTTTTGATAACCTGGACTCCGTCAGGTAAATTTTCATCTCTACAGAATCTATAAGAGTCCCTAGGAAGGTGACTCTTGTGAGTGGGGATAGAGAACTCTTTTCCACGTTCACTTTCCACCCATGCGACCTCAGAAATGCCAGAACTATCTTTGTATGAGACTTGGCAATTTGAAAGCTTGACGCCTGTATCAGGATGTCATCTAGATACGGAGCCACCGCTATGCCTCGTGGTTTTAGAACCGCCAGAAGTGAGCCCAGAACCTTTGTAAAGATTCTCGGGGCTGTGGCCAACCCGAAGGGAAGAGCTACAAATTGGTAATGCCTGTCTAGAAAGGCAAACCCTAGGAACCGATGATAATCTTTGTGAATCGGTATGTGAAGGTAGGCATCCTTTAGGTCCACTGTGGTCATGTACTGACCCTCTTGGATCATGGGTAGGATGGTCCGAATAGTTTCCATTTTGAATGATGGAACTCTGAGGAATTTGTTTAAGATCTTTAGATCCAAGATTGGTCTGAAGGTTCCCTCTTTCTTGGGAACCACAAACAGATTTGAATAAAACCCCTGTCCCTGTTCCGTCCGCGGAACTGGATGGATCACTCCCATTACTAAGAGGTCTTGCACACAGCTTAGGAATGCCTCTTTCTTTATCTGGTTTGCTGATAACCTTGAAAGATGAAATCTCCCTTGTGGAGGAGAAGCTTTGAAGTCCAGAAGATATCCCTGAGATATGATCTCCAACGCCCAGGGATCCTGAACATCTCTTGCCCACGCCTGGGTGAAGAGAGAAAGTCTGCCCCCCACTAGATCCGTTTCCGGATAGGGGGCCGTTCCTTCATGCTGTCTTGGGGGCAGCAGCAGGTTTTCTGGCCTGCTTGCCCTTGTTCCAGGACTGGTTAGGTTTCCAGGCCTGTCTGGAATGAGCAACAGTTCCTTCTTGTTTTGAAGCGGAGGAAGTTGATGCTGCTCCTGCCTTGAAATTTCGAAAGGCACGAAAAACATAATTTATGCTTACCTGATAAATTTATTTCTCTTGTAGTGTAGTCAGTCCACGGGTCATCCATTACTTATGGAATATATCTCTTCCTAACAGGAAGCTGCAAGAGGATCACCCAAGCAGAGCTGCTATATAGCTCCTCCCCTCACATGTCATATTCAGTCATTCGACCAAAACCAGACGAGAAAGGAGAAACCATAGGGTGCAGTGGTGACTGGAGTTTAATTAAAATTTAGATCTGCCTTAAAGACAGGGCGGGCCGTGGACTGACTACACTACAAGAGAAATACATTTATCAGGTAAGCATAAATTATGTTTTCTCTTGTTAAGTGTAGTCAGTCCACGGGTCATCCATTACTTATGGAATACCAATACCAAAGCTAAAGTACACTGATGAAGGGAGGGACAAGGCAGGAACATTAAACAGAAGGAACCACTGCCTGAAGTACCTTTCTCCCAAAAATAGCCTCCGAAGAAGCAAAAGTGTCAAATTTGTAAATTTTTGAAAAAGTGTAAAGTGAAGACCAAGTTGCAGCCTTGCAAATCTGTTCAACAGAGGCCTCATTTTTAAAGGCCCAGGTGGAAGCCACAGCTCTAGTAGAATGAGCTGTAATCCTTTCAGGAGGCTGCTGTCCAGCAGTCTCATAGGCTAAACGTATTATGCTACGAAGCCAAAAAGAGAGAGAGGTAGCCGAAGCCTTTTGACCTCTTCTCTGTCCAGAGTAAACGACAAACAGGGAAGAAGTTTGACGAAAATCTTTAGTTGCCTGCAAATAGAACTTCAGGGCACGGACTACGTCCAGATTATGCAAAAGTCGTTCCTTCTTTGAAGAAGGGTTAGGACACAGTGATGGAACAACAATCTCTTGATTGATATTCCTGTTAGTAACTACCTTAGGTAAGAACCCAGGTTTAGTACGCAGAACTACCTTGTCTGAATGAAAAATCAGATAAGGAGAATCACAATGTAAGGCAGATAACTCAGAGACTCTTCGAGCCGAGGAAATAGCCATCAAAAAAAGAACCTTCCAGGATAACAGCTTGATATCAATGGAATGAAGGGGTTCAAATGGAACGCCTTGAAGAACGTTAAGAACTAAGTTTAAGCTCCACGGCGGAGTAACAGTCTTAAACACAGGCTTAATCCTAGCTAAAGCCTGACAAAAAGCCTGAACGTCTGGAACTTCAGCCAGACGTTTGTGTAGAAGAATAGACAGAGCAGAAATCTGTCCCTTTAACGAACTAGCAGATAAGCCCTTTTCTAAACCCTCTTGTAGAAAGGACAATATCCTAGGAATCCTAACCTTACTCCATGAGTAACACTTGGATTCGCACCAATATAAATATTTACGCCATATCTTATGGTAAATTTTTCTGGTAACAGGCTTCCTAGCCTGTATTAAGGTATCAATAACCGACTCCGAGAAGCCACGCTTTGATAGAATCAAGCGTTCAATCTCCATGCAGTCAGCCTCAGTGAAATTAGATTTGGATGGTTGAAAGGACCCTGAATTAGAAGGTCCTGTCTCAGAGGCAGAGACCACGGTGGACAGGACGACATGTCCACTAGGTCTGCATACCAGGTCCTGCGTGGCCACGCAGGCGCTATCAGAATCACCGAAGCTCTCTCCTGTTTGATCTTGGCAATCAAACGAGGAAGCATCGGAAATGGTGGAAACACATAAGCCATGTTGAAGACCCAAGGGGCTGTCAGAGCATCTATCAGCACCGCTCCCGGGTCCCTGGACCTGGATCCGTAACAAGGAAGCTTGGCGTTCTGGCGAGACGCAATGAGATCCAGATCTGGTTTGCCCCAACGATGAATCAGTTGAGCAAAGACCTCCGGATGAAGTTCCCACTCCCCCGGATGAAAAGTCTGGCGACTTAGAAAATCCGCCTCCCAGTTCTCCACGCCTGGGATGTAAATCGCTGACAGGTGGCAAGAGTGAGACTCTGCCCAGCGAATTATCTTTGAGACTTCCAACATCGCTAGGGAACTTCTGGTTCCCCCTTGATAGTTGATGTAAGCCACAGTCGTGATGTTGTCCGACTGAAATCTGATGAACCTCAGAGTTGCTAACTGAGGCCAAGCTAGGAGAGCATTGAATATTGCTCTTAATTCCAGAATATTTATTGGGAGGAGTTTCTCCTCCTGAGTCCATAATCCCTGAGCCTTCAGGGAGTTCCAGACTGCGCCCCAGCCTAGAAGGCTGGCGTCTGTTGTTACAATCGTCCAATCTGGCCTGCGAAAGGTCATCCCCTTGGACAGATGTGGCCAAGAAAGCCACCATAGAAGAGAATCTCTGGTCTCTTGATCCAGATTTAGTAGGGGGGGACAAATCTGAGTAATCCCCGTTCCACTGACTTAGCATGCACAATTGCAGCGGTCTGAGATGCAGGCGCGCAAATGGTACTATGTCCATTGCCGCTACCATTAAGCCGATTACTTCCATGCACTGAGCTACTGACGGGTGTGGAATGGAATGAAGGACACGGCAAGCATTTAGAAGTTTTGATAACCTGGCCTCTGTCAGGTAAATTTTCATCTCTACAGAATCTATAAGAGTCCCTAGAAAGGGAACCCTTGTAAGTGGTAATAGAGAACTCTTTTCCACGTTCACCTTCCACCCATGCGACCTCAGAAATGCCAGAACTATCTCTGTATGAGACTTGGCAGTTTGAAAACTTGACGCTTGTATCAGAATGTCGTCTAGGTACGGAGTCACCGCTATGCCTCGTGGTCTTAGTACCGCCAGAAGTGAGCCCAGAACTTTTGTAAAGATTCTTGGAGCCGTAGCTAATCCGAAGGGAAGAGCTACAAACTGGTAATGCCTGTCTAGGAAAGCAAATCTTAGGTACCGATAATGATCCTTGTGAATCGGTATGTGAAGGTAGGCATCCTTTAAGTCCACTGTGGTCATGTACTGACCCTCTTGGATCATGGGAAGGATGGTTCGAATAGTTTCCATTTTGAATGATGGAACTCTTAGGAATTTGTTTAGGATTTTTAAGTCCAAGATTGGTCTGAAGGTTCCCTCTTTCTTGGGAACCACAAATAGATTTGAATAGAATCCTTGCCCGTGTTCCGTCCGCGGAACTGGGTGGATCACCCCCATTAGTAAGAGGTCTTGTACACAGCGTAGAAACGCCTCTTTCTTTATTTGGTTTGCTGATAACCTTGAAAGATGAAATCTCCCTCGTGGAGGAGAAGTTTTGAAGTTCAGGAGATATCCCTGAGATATGATCTCCAATGCCCAGGGATCCTGGACATCTCTTGCCCAAGCCTGGGCGAAGAGAGAAAGTCTGCCCCCCACTAGATCCGTTTCCGGATAGGGGGCCCTCTCTTCATGCTGTCTTAGGGGCAGCAGCAGGTTTCTTGGCTTGCTTGCCCTTGTTCCAGGACTGGTTAACTTTCCAGCCCTGCCTGTAACGAGCAACAGCTCCTTCCTGTTTTGGAGCGGAGGAAGTTGATGCTGCTCCTGCCTTGAAGTTACGAAAGGCACGAAAATTAGACTGTTTGGCCTTTGATTTGGCCCTGTCCTGAGGTAGAGCATGGCCCTTACCTCCCGTAATGTCAGCTATAATTTCTTTCAAGCCGGGCCCGAATAAGGTCTGCCATTTGAAAGGAATATTAAGCAATTTAGATTTAGAAGTCACGTCAGCTGACCAGGATTTAAGCCATAGCGCTCTGCGCGCTTGGATGGCGAATCCGGAGTTCTTAGCCGTAAGTTTGGTTAAATGTACGACGGCATCAGAAACAAATGCGTTAGCTAGCTTAAGTGCTTTAAGCTTGTTCATAATTTCATCCAATGGAGCTGTGCGAATGGCCTCTTCCAGAGACTCAAACCAGAATGCCGCCGCAGCAGTGACAGGCGCAATGCATGCAAGGGGCTGTAAGATAAAACCTTGTTGAACAAACATTTTCTTAAGGTAACCCTCTAATTTCTTATCCATTGGATCTGAAAAGGCACAACTATCCTCCACCGGGATAGTGGTACGCTTAGCTAAAGTAGAAACTGCTCCCTCCACCTTAGGGACCGTCTGCCATAAGTCTCGTGTGTTGGCGTCTATAGGAAACATTTTCCTAAATATGGGAGGAGGGGAAAAAGGCACACCAGGTCTATCCCACTCCTTGCTAATAATCTCTGTAAGCCTTTTAGGTATAGGAAACACGTCAGTACACACCGGTACTGCATAGTATCTATCCAACCTACATAATTTTTCTGGAATTGCAACCTTGTTACAATCATTCAGAGCCGCTAATACCTCCCCTAGCAATATGCGGAGGTTCTCAAGCTTAAATTTAAAATTAGAAATCTCTGAATCCAGTCTCCCTGCATCAGATCCGTCACCCACAGAATGAAGCTCTCCGTCTTCATGTTCTGCAAACTGTGACGCAGTATCTGACATGGCTCTCACCTCATCCGCGCGCTCTGTCCTTAACCCAGAGCTATCGCGCTTGCCTCTTAATTCTGGCAATTTAGATAATACTTCTGTCATAACAGTAGCCATGTCTTGCAAAGTGATTTGTAAGGGCCTCCCTGATGTACTTGGCGCCACAAAATCACGCACCTCCTGAGCGGGAGGCGAAGGTACTGACACGTGAGGAGAGTTAGTCGGCATAACTTCCCCCTCGTTGTCTGGTGATAATTTCTTTACATGTAAAGATTGACTTTTATTTAAAGTAACATCAATGCAATTAGTACACAAATTTCTATTGGGCTCCACATTGGCCTTTAAACATAGTGAACAAAGATGTCTGTGTCAGACATGTTTAAACAGACTAGAAATGAGACTAGCAAGCTTGGAAATACTTTTCTAAATAAATTTACAAGCAATATAAAAAACGCTACTGTGCCTTTAAGAAGCACAAAAAGCTGTCACAGTTGAAATAACAATGAACCAAAATAGTTATAGCAACCAATTTTTCACAGTAAATGTATTAAGTTAGCAAAGGATTGCACCCACCAGCAAATGGATGATTAACCCCTTAATACCCAAAAACGGATAACAATTTAATAATTAACGTTTTTATCATAGTCAAAACACACTGTCACAGGTCTGCTGTGACTGATTACCTCCCTCAAAATGAATTTTGAAGACCCCTGAGCTCTCTAGAGACGATCTGAATCATGGAGGATGAAGTAGACAGATTGTGACTGAATTTTTACTGCGCAAAAAAGCGCTAAAATAGGCCCCTCCCACTCATATTACAACAGTGGGGAAGCTCAGATAACTGTTTCTATGCAGAAAACAAAGATGGCCATGTGGTAAAAATCATGCCCCAATAAGTTTTATCACCAAGTACCTCACAAAAAACGATTAACATGCCAGTAAACGTTTTAAACATACATTTGAAAAGTTATGAAGTGTTATTAATAAGCCTGCTACCAGTCGCTTTTACTGCAGTTAAGGCTCATACATTATTTCAGTATTAACAGTATTTTCAGAGTCAATTCCATTCCTTAGAAAAATATATTCAGTGTACACACACTCATCAGCCTAATACCAGTCGCTATCACTGCATTTAAGGCTGAACTTACGTTACATTGGTATCAGCAGTATTTTCTCAGTCAATTCCATTCCTCAGAAAAATAATTTACTGCACATACCTCATTTGCAGGGGGGCCCTGCATGCTATTCCCCTTTTCTGAAGTTACCTCACTCCTCAGATGAGAACAGCCAGTGGATCTTAGTTACGTCTGCTAAGATCATAGAAAACGCAGGCAGATTCTTCTTCTAATGCTGCCTGAGAACAAACAGCACACTCCGGTGCCATTTAAAATAACAAACTTTTGATTGAAGAAATAAACTAAGTTAAAAAACACCACAGACCTCTCACAGCGACCTATCTTTAGTTAGGCTGCAAGAGAATGACTGAATATGACATGTGAGGGGAGGAGCTATATAGCAGCTCTGCTTGGGTGATCCTCTTGCAGCTTCCTGTTAGGAAGAGATATATTCCATAAGTAATGGATGACCCGTGGACTGACTACACTTAACAAGAGAAATTAGACTGTTTGGCCTTTGATTTGGCCCTGTCCTGAGGAAGGGTATGACCCTTGCCTCCAGTAATGTCAGCAATAATTTCCTTCAAGCCAGGCCCGAATAAGGTCTGCCCCTTGAAAAGAATGTTGAGTAACTTAGACTATGAAGTCACGTCAGCTGACCAGGATTTAAGCCATAGCGCCCTACGCGCCTGGATGGCGAATCCAGAATTCTTAGCCGTTAGTTTAGTCAAATGAACAATGGCATCAGAAACAAATGAGTTAGCTAGCTTAAGCGTTCTAAGCTTGTCAATAATTTCCTCCAATGGAGCTGTATGGATGGCCTCTTCCAGGGCCTCAAACCAGAATGCCACCGCAGCAGTGACAGGCGCAATGCATGCAAGGGGCTGCAAAATAAAACCTTGTTGAATAAACACTTTCTTAAGGTAACCCTCTAATTTTTTATCCATTGGATCTGAAAAAGCACAACTGTCCTCAACCGGGATAGTGGTACGCTTTGCTAAAGTAGAAACTGCTCCCTCCACCTTAGGGACCGTCTGCCATAAGTCCCGTGTAGTGGCATCTATTGGAAACATTTTTCTAAATATAGGAGGTGGGGAAAAGGGCACACCGGGTCTATACCACTCCTTGCTAATAATTTCTGTAAGCCTTTTAGGTATAGGAAAAACGTCAGTACACACCGGCACCACATAGTATCTATCCAGCCTACACAATTTCTCTGGAATTGCAACTGTGTTACAGTCATTCAGAGCAGCTAATACCTCCCCAAGCAAAACACGGAGGTTCTCAAGCTTAAATTTAAAATTAGAAATCTCTGAATCAGGTTTCCCTGAGTCAGAGATGTCACCCACAGAATGAAGCTCTCCGTCCTCATGTTCTGCATACTGTGACGCAGTATCAGACATGGCTCTTACAGCATTTGCGTGCTCTGTATCTCTCCTAACCCCAGAGCTATCGCGCTTGCCTCTTAATTCAGGCAATCTAGATAATACCTCTGACAGGGTATTATTCATGATTGCAGCCATGTCCTGCAAGGTAATCGCTATGGGCATCCCTGATGTAATTGGCGCCATATTAGCGTGCGTCCCCTGAGCGGGAGGCGAAGGGTCTGACACGTGGGGAGAGTTAGTCGGCATAACTTCCCCCTCAACAGAACCCTCTGGTGATAATTCTTTTATAGATAAAGACTGATCTTTACTGTTTAAGGTGAAATCAATACATTTAGTACACATTCTCCTATGGGGCTCCACCATGGCTTTCAAACATAATGAACAAGTAGGTTCCTCTGTATCAGACATGTTTAAACAGACTAGCAATGAGACTAGCAAGCTTGGAAAAACACTTAAAACAAGTTTACAAGCAATATAAAAAAACGTTACTGCGCCTTTAAGAAACACAAATTTTGTCCAAATTTGAAATAACAGTGAAAAAAGGCAATAACACTAACGAAATTTTTACAGTGTATGTAACAAGTTAGCAGAGCATTGCACCCACTTGCAAATGGATGATTAACCCCTAAAAACGGAATAACAAATGACAAAAATGTTTTTTAAACAGTCACAACAACTGCCACAGCTCTACTGTGGCTTTTTACCTCCCTCAATACGACTTTTGAAGCCTTTTGAGCCCTTCAGAGAAGTCCTGGAACATGCAGGAAGAAGCTGGATGTCTGTGTCTGTAATTTTTGCTGCGCAAAAAAGCGCTAAAATAGGCCCCTCCCACTCATATTACAACAGTGGAAAGCCTCCAGGAACTGTTTCTAGGCAAAATTCAAGCCAGCCATGTGGAAAAAACTAGGCCCCAATAAGTTTTATCACCAAACATATATAAAAAACGATTAAACATGCCAGCAAACGTTTTAAAATACACTTTTATAAGAGTATGTATCTCTAATAATAAGCCTAATTACTTCGGTATCAGCAGCATTTTCTAGCAAATTCCATCCCTAGAAAAATATTTTAACTGCACATACCTTATTGCAGGAAAACCTGCACGCTATTCCCCCTCTGAAGTTACCTCACTCCTCAGAATATGTGAGAACAGCAAAGGATCTTAGTTACTTCTGCTAAGATTATAGAAAACGCAGGCAGATTCTTCTTCCAAATACTGCCTGAGATAAACAGTACGCTCCGGTACCATTTAAAAATAACAAACTTTTGATTGAAGAAATAAACTAAGTATAAAACACCACAATCCTCTTACGACCTCCATCTTATTTGAGAGTTGCAAGAGAATGACTGGATATGGCAGTGAGGGGAGGAGCTATATAGCAGCTCTACTGTGGGTGATCCTCTTACAACTTCCTGTTGGGAAGGAGAATATCCCATAAGTAATGGATGATCCGTGGACTGGATACACTTAACAAGAGAAAATAAGATAGGGAGGGACACACTGTAGAGCCAAAAGCTCTGAGACTCTACGAGCAGACAAAATAGCCAGAAGAAACAAAACTTTCCAAGACAACAATTTAATATCAACAGAATGCATAGGCTCAAACGGAGCCAGCTGCAGAACCCTAAGAACAAGAGTAAGGCTCCATGGAGGAGCAATTGTCCTAAACACAGGGCCTGATTCTGACCAAGGCCTGAACAAAGGATTGAACATCTGGCAAGATTGCTAGACTCTTTTGCAAGAGAATTGACAGGGTCGAAATCTGACCCTTTAAAATACTGACTGATAAACCCTTCTCCAGTCTGATAAACCAGACTTAACTCAGTTGAGGCCAAGCCGACAGAGCACTGAAGATTGCTCTTAACTCTAAGATATTTATTGGAAGAGAAGACTCCTTCTGAGTCCAAAGACCCTGAGCTCTCAAGGAACTCCAAACTGCTCCAGAGCCCGACAGGCTGGCATCCGTGGTCGGCATCTGTGGTCACAATCTCCAAAAATGATCTCAGGAAGCATGTGCCCTAGTACAAATGATCCTGGGAGATCCCCCTTGTCTGAGTGTCTAGCACTATCCTCAGAGAGGTCGGAGTGGTCTCAGTTCCATTGTCTGAGCATGCATAACTGTAGATGTACACAGTAACAGGAGCGGCCGCGCCGAGCTCACTTGTCGGCGTCCAGTAACAGGCTCAGACGGATGATGTCATAGGCGCTTCCATAGCAGCAACTAAATACTTACACACACGGTGACAGGGTGCAATGCCCGAAAAGCAACAAATCAATTGCCATAACAATCCAAGCGAAAAAAGAGAGGTCCGGCAGCACAGCAGTAAAATAGATATGCTTTATTCTTCACTCAGGGCACATAGGTACAACAAAGAATAAACGTCTATGTTGTACCTGTGTGCCCTGAGTGAAGAATAAAGCTTATCTATTTTACTGCTGTGCTGCCGGACCTCTCTTTTTTCGCTTGGATAACTGTAGATGTCTCAGATGGAAGCGAGCAAATGGAATAATGTCCATGGATGCCACCATAAGACCAATTACTTCTATACATACTGCCACTGATGGAAGGAAAGAGGACTGAAGAGAACGACAGGAAGCAAAAAGTTTGGATTTTCTGACCTCCGTCAAGAAAATCTTCATAGTCTTTGATTGTCCCCAGAAAACATACCCTGGTACTCGTCACCAAGGAACTTTTCCCTAGATTCACCTTCCACCCGTGAGAGCGGAGAATCGACAACAGAGAATCTGTATGGGATCTTGCTAAATGAAAAGATGGCGCCTGAACCAAGATATCGTCCAGGAAAGGTGCCACTGCAATTCCTAGTGATCTGGCCACAGCCAGAAGAGCCTCTAGAATCTTCATAAAGATTTGAGGGGCAGAGGAAAAACCGCAGGAACTTGAAATGTTCCCTGTGGATAGGCACATTAAGGTACGCTTCCTTCAGGTCTATGGTAGTCATGAATTGACCCTCCTGAACTAGAGGGAAAATAGATCGGATAGTCTCCATTTTGAAGGACGGAACCTTGAGAAATTTGTTTAGACACTTGAGGTCTAGAATAGGTCAAAAATGTTCCTCTTTCTTGGGAACCACAAAAAGATTGAAATAAAATCCCTGATCTGCTAGAGGAACTGGGACAATCACTCCCAGAGAAGTTAGATCCTTTACACAGTTTAAAAAAGCCTCTATTTTTATCTGGTTTACAGATAATCTTGAGAAAGATCTTGGAGAAATTTGCCCCAGGGGGACAGGATTTGAATCCTATCTTGTATCCCTGGGAGACTATTTCCAATGCCCAAGGATCTGGGACATCGCAAATCCAAGCCTGCTGAAAAAGGAAAGCCTGCCCCCTACTTGATCCAGAACTTGATCGGGGGAGGCCCCTTCATGCTGATTTAGCATCAGCGGAAGGCTTCCTGGATTGCTTACCCTTATTTCAAGGCTGGCTAGATCTCCATGAGGTCTTGGTTTGCTCAGGTTTAGACTAAGAAGGAACTAAGAAGGAACAAAAATTAGAAGTCTGGTGACCCTTGGGTCTACCCTTCTTATCCTGCGACAAAAAGGCTTCCTTTACCCCAATAACCATGGAAATGATCTCCATCAGACCAAGACCAAATAAAATCTTACCCTTAAAGGGTAGAGACAGAAGTGTCACATCGCAGATCAAGATTTTAACCATTGGGCTCTGCGGGCTAGAATCGCAAAACTAGACATTTTGGGTCCCAGCCTAATCACCTGCATGCTGGCATCACATATAAAAGTATTAGCCAGCTTTAGAGCCTTAATCCTATCCTGGATCTCCACTATAGTGGTCTCCTCTGAAATTAGGTGAGATAAGGAGTCACACCAATGAGAGTCTGCCCCAGCAACTGTCGCAATACTAGCAACTGGTTGCCATCGCAAACCCTGATGAAGGAACATCTTTCTTAAAAAAAACTCCAGTTTCTAATCCATAGGGTCCCTAAAGGAGGAACTATCCTCAAGAGGAATAGTGGTTCTCTTGGCTAAGGTGGATATAAGGCCCTCTACTTTAGGAACAGTGCGCCAACAGCAACAGTAAACATCTTTTTAAACACAGGAGACGGGGAAAAGGGGAACAGACAGCTTCTCCCATTACTGAGATATAATTTATTTAGGCAAGAGGAACAAAATTATTATTTTTTATTAAAGTACCTCCACCTTTACATCCCAGCAAAGCTGGAGAAACACACCCCACTGTGCAAAAAGAACGATCCTCTTCAAACTGCAGATCATAGAAAGCTGCAAACATCACTGAGAAGAGACAGCAGAAAAATGATCAAACACTGTAAAAATCTGCCCTGTCCCCTTGTTCACCCGGCTTCTGACAAACACAGCCGACTCAGTAACTAACCACTCAGCGGAAGTAAGCTGAGCAGTCACATGAACGCAATATTTTTAAAAGTGCGATCTGGAGGTACAAACACGGGAAAAAAGAACCGCAATACCTCTTTAAAGAAAAAGTACCCTGAAACAAACAAGAGTAAACTGTGACAAACATAACCCCATATAGCCAAAATAAAGAGTTTTTCTCTCACCTATGAGAGCAGTGCCCTGATGTGCTGCCCAAAATAAATCCCCCAATTAAAGGGATATCCAGTCCAATAAGGATCCACCTTTGTTCTCTTTATGTCCTTTAAATCCTTTTTTTTTTTAAAAGGAAATATCCTAAATGCTGCATCCTTCTCACCTAGAAGGCAAAAGCACTTATCTGTGGATCCACTGTAAGGCAGATACAGCAACAGGTGTGACAGATTCAGCTGACTTCTGATATGGACCTGTAGAGTAGACAAAGAAAAAACAGAGTAACCAACTCTGGTTTTCTATATAGGGGTAGCATAAATGTTGGAAGTTAAGCAAAGACTAGAGGTAAGAGGATTACATGGACACAGCATAGCCCCAATCCTTGCTTGCAGGGAAAAGTACCCATTAAAGGATTAACACGTTTTACTTATTCAGACACCATCTTCACACACCACCTTTGATGTACACAGGCAAAGAATTCCTGGGGATTGTGGGAAGTGGGAGGATACTTGAAGCTTTGCTGGATGTTCTTGGCCTCCACCTGGTGGCCAGGAGTTGAATTCCCACTAGTAATTGAATGGAATTGTGGACTCGCCATGACTTTGGAAAGAAAAAAGAAAGATAGTGTAGACAGAGAGATAAGCATAGTCCCCTCAATCTACCTTGAACAAGGAGTTGGCAAATATTGCTGTAAAGTCAGTGCACTTTACCACCAACTAATGGAGTGCTCCTAATGGCAATCATTCTTTAACCCTCCCTGAAGGTACACTGGTGGCAGCCCAGGGTGTCTGATGCGGATGTGGCTAGTGTTACTGCTAGTGGTGGTGCAGAGGCAGGCACCTGATGGTAAAGGCTGTGTTCCTGTAAGGTAATTCTAAGGTAGCAGTTGTACTTGACTGGTGTAGAATGACTGCAGGCAACTTCCACCACAGTGTTAAAGCACCATCTTAAACAAGATATAGTGTGAAGTGATTCCTGGTGGCATTCTAAGTTGTGATGTAGTAACACTTGTCCGGAAGCTCAAGGAGCAGCTAAAAGGTCTCATGTGAGAGCATCTGGAGAAATTCCCTACTGTGGCTACTGTGTGTGATCCAAGAAGTTAACAGAAAATTGCTGTCCTTAATAATAGCCTGGCAACTTGAGGGACAAACTGATTAGCATGGTGCATGCTGTCCAAGAAAAGGAGGGCATGCTATTTGAAAGAAAAGTGCAACAGCAGTAAACAGATTTTGCATCTTGTGCTGTGTAGCTGCATTTTAGGTAGAGGTATTAGACTGTTTGGTGGAACTAACTGTAGCCACCTCAAGAAACAAAAGTAGTGTCCCTACAGTAAAGCCACTGAGCTATTAGGATGACAATAGGATTGTGTGGCCTGCCGCTGCTGCTCCTTCTAGATTTCCCTACTGCTGTGGTGAAATTAAGCGTATTTAAAAGCCCCCTCCTTTATCTCTGCTGCCGCACTCCTAGACACCACTGCTACTGCTGCAGTAAAATCTGCAACTTTATAGCAAACCGCATAGGTCCTATATTAATGTTTTGCACTTTTTAAAAGCAGACGGCACCTTTTGGTAGCAGCCCTTTCTTGTTTTTGTGGCACAAATCAGCACAAACAAATGGTATATTTGTTTTTAAAATTGAATAACATGGGGTGCAAAGTGTGCGGGGTTTCATTAAAAAACGAACGCAATATCTCCTAAACCAAACTTGCACAAAGGTTTATTTTTGCGTCACAAATCAGCACAAACACAGCACAAACCAATGGTGTATTTGTTTTAAAATTGAATAACATGGGGTGCAAAGTGGGATGGGTTTTTAGCAATTATAATGCACAAATTTCTCCTAAACCAAATCGGCACAAACGTTCATTTTTGCGGCACAAATCAGCACAAACGCAGCACAAACAAATGGTATATATTTGTTCTTAAAATTGAATAACATGGGGTGCAAAGTGGGCGGTGTTTCATAAAAAAATAATGCGCAATTTCTTCGAAACCAAACCGGCACAAACGTGATCATGTCTAGTATAGCTGGTGAGGTGGAAATAAATAGGGCTTAGCATACCTTTAAGTTGTAGCATCCAATTTTGTTAATTATGTAATTATTCAGCTAAATTGATGCCACCCTATAAGAATATTACAAAATAAATAGAAAATGATCATGAGGTAATAAACGTGAAACTATTCACTCAATCGTTACCTATTTTAAACATAACAGAATTGGGGGAAAAACCAACACAAAAGATTGTCATTATGTAAGAACGGAACTTGCAAAGTAGATTTAATGGCTTACCAAAATGCTGTATTTCAAAGCAGCAATTGTAACCGAATTTCATTCATAGTTCACTATAAGAGTTTTTGTATACCTACAAGGTCATTAGTCATAAATCAAGCTCTGTAATGTGATGCTGGGGGGAAAAAAACATTTTATGTCTATAGCTCGATATGAGTTTTATTTTGGAAACAAGAAAACTGAACTCACTGATAACTGCCACTTTTTAATCCCACCATCATAAGAACATACTCAGTTATCTTTCTTTTTGTACAAAACCCTACTTGTTATAAAGCCGTTGATTTGCCTACTCACACAGTGTGACGGCTTTTTCTATTCTGCAGACAAAACCCTTTCAATTCATATTCAAGCTGTACATTAAGTAAAAAAAAAACCTTGTATTTACATGAAAACGAGCATGGAACAATCAATTTCCACCTTCATTTTCAGGTCTGACTAATTATCGGTTAACTTTACAGCCTCACAATCAGACCCGATTTGAAGGTATGCTAAACATTTTTTTTTGTACATCTGGATGTATTTTTTAGCCTGAAAACAAAGCAAGCTATTGTATGCACTGTGACATGTGGAGTTTAAAGAAAAAAAACTGTCCATGGGGGGTGCTTGGCTAATCTTGCATCAACATTTTCCATAAATTATTCAGACCACAGCTCTCATTTCATGTGGTTACCATACATGTTTAGATTACAAAGAGACCAACAATAATAATAAAAAAAAATCTTTAGAGTTAAAAAATAAAACTGCTACAGGCCCATTTATCAAGCTCCGTATGGAGCTTGAAGGGCCGTGTTTCTGGCGAGTCTTCAGACTCGCCAGAAACACAAGTTATGAAGCAGCGGTCTAAAGACCGCTGCTTCATAACCCTGTCCGCCTGCTCTGAGCAGGCGGACAGGAACCGCCGGAAATCAACCCGATCGAATACGATCGGGTTGATTGACAGCTCCCTGCTGGCGGCCGATTGGCCGCGAGTCAGCAGGGGGCGGCGTTGCACCAGCAGCTCTTGTGAGCTGCTGGTGCAATGTTAAATGTGGAGAGCGTATTGCTCTCCGCATTTAGCGAGGTCTTGCGGACCTGATCCGCAGTGTCGGATCAGGTCCGCAAGCCCTTTGATAAATGGGCCCCTTAGAGTTAAAAAAACAACTATTACTCCACATATTCTAAAAAAATGGTTTATTAATTCACACAAATGTACTTCCTAAATGAATATGAAACAAAAAAAAATATTTTTGTGATTCAGACAGAGCATTCCATTTAAAAAAAGTTTACAATTTACTTTGCTCCTATGATATTCTGTGCTGAAGAGATACCTAGGTAGGCATCTGGAGCACTACATGACAGGAAATAGTGCTGCCCTCTAGTGCTCCAGAAAAGGGTCGGCTCCTAAGCATACGTCTCTGCTTCTCAACAAAAGATACCAAGAGAACGAAGACAAATTGCTAATAGGAGTAAAATAGAAAGTTGTTTAAAATAACATGCTCTGTCTAAATCGTGAAAGAAAAATATTTGGTTTCATATCCCTTTAATGATTTTCTGTATGTACTTTATCAAAGAGAACAAATATCAAGGGTTAAAACAGTGTGGAGACAGAAGATTGAAAAACAAATAATACAGACAGTTTATGGCTTTACCAGCATCTATAGATCTGTGACACCATACACACTAGTATGTCACTGCATCTAGATGAGCTAGGGTTTTAAATGAGTGTGAAAATCTGTAAAACTCAACATAACCTAATTTATTATGTACATTTTTCTACTTAAAGGGACACTAAACCCAATTTTTTTATTTCATGATTCAGATACAGCATACAATTTTAAACAACTTTCTAATTTACTCCTATTATCAATTTTTCTTCATTCTCTTGCTATCTTTATTTAAAAAGCAGGAATGTGACGCATAGGAGTTGGCCCATTTTTGGTTGAGAACCTGGGTTATGCTTGCTTATTGATGGGTAAATGTAAGCCTCCAATAAGCAAGCGCTATCCATGGTGCTGAACGTAAAATGGGCTGGCTGTCCCTTGAAATGCTTTAGGCTAACTCAATACTATATTAATATATAACACTTTTCATGCATACTTATTTATTTATATTTATTTATAAACTAAATACAATTATTTCAGATATGTTAAGTCACTTGATTTTAATATTAAAGGGATATTCCAGCCTAAAGGTGCACTGAGAATATCTAGCTATGCTTCACATGCACCTGCAGAGAAAAAACATAATTTATGCTTACCTGATAAATTTATTTCTCTTGTATTGTATTCAGTCCACGGATCATCCATTACTTATGGGATATATTCCCTTCCCAACAGGAAGTTGCAAGAGGATCACCCAAAGCAGAGCTGCTATATAGCTCCTCCCCTCCACGTCATATCCAGTCATTCGACCGAAACAAGACAAGAAAGGAGAAACCATAGGGAGCAGTGGTGACTGGAGTTTTAATTAAAATTTAGATCTGCCTTAAAAAAGACAGGGCGGGCCGTGGACTGAATACACTACAAGAGAAATAAATTTATCAGGTAAGCATAAATTATGTTTTCTCTTGTTAAGTGTATTCAGTCCACGGATTATCCATTACTTATGGGATACCAATACCAAAGCTAAAGTACACGGATGATGGGAGGGACAAGGCAGGAACTTAAACGGAAGGAACCACTGCCTGTAGAACCTTTCTCCCAAAAATAGCCTCCGAAGAAGCAAAAGTGTCAAATTTGTAACATTTTGAAAAAGTGTGAAGCGAAGACCAAGTTGCAGCCTTGCAAATCTGTTCAACAGAGGCCTCATTCTTAAAGGCCCAGGTGGAAACCACAGCTCTAGTGGAATGAGCTGTAATTCTTTCAGGGGGCTGCTGTCCAGCAGTCTCATAGGCTAAACGTATTATGCTACGAAGCCAAAAGGAGAGAGAGGTTGCCGAAGCTTTTTGACCTCTCCTCTGTCCAGAGTACACAACAAACAGGGAAGTTTGACGAAATTCTTTAGTTGCCTGTAAATAGAACTTCAGGGCACGGACTACGTCCAGATTATGCAAAAGTCGTTCCTTCTTTGAAGAAGGATTAGGACATAATGATGGAACAACAATCTCCTGATTGATATTCCTGTTAGAAACTACCTTAGGTAAAAACCCAGGTTTAGTACGCAGAACTACCTTGTCTGAATGGAAAATCAGATAAGGAGAATCACAATGTAAGGCAGATAACTCAGAGACTCTTCGAGCCAAGGAAATAGCCATCAAAAACAGAACTTTCCAAGATAAAAGCTTAATATCAATGGAATGAAGGGGTTCAAACGGAACCCCTTGAAGAACTTTAAGAACCAAGTTTAAGCTCCACGGAGGAGCAACAGTCTTAAACACAGGCTTAATCCTAGCCAAAGCCTGACAAAAAGCCTGGACGTCTGGAACTTCTGCCAGACGTTTGTGTAAGAGAATAGACAGAGCAGAAATCTGTCCCTTTAACGAACTAGCAGATAAGCCCTTTTCTAAACCCTCTTGTAGAAAGGACAAAATCCTAGGAATCCTAACCTTACTCCATGAGTAACTCTTGGATTCGCACCAATATAAATATTTACGCCATATCTTATGGTAAATTTTTCTGGTAACAGGCTTCCGTGCCTGTATTAAGGTATCAATAACTGACTCCAAGAAGCCACGCTTTGATAGGATCAAGCGTTCAATCTCCATGCAGTCAGCCTCAGAGAAATTAGATTTGGATGGTTGAAAGGACCTTGTATTAGAAGGTCCTGCCTCAGAGGCAGAGACCATGGTGGACAGGACGACATGTCCACTAGGTCTGCATACCAGGTCCTGCGTGGCCACGCAGGCGCTATCAGAATCACTGATGCTCTCTCCTGTTTGATCTTGGCAATCAGTCGAGGTAGCAGCGGAAATGGTGGAAACACATAAGTCATGTTGAAAACCCAAGGGGCTGCCAGAGCATCTATCAGCGCCGATCCCGGGTCCCTGGACCTGGATCCGTAACAAGGAAGCTTGGCGTTCTGGCGAGACGCCATGAGATAAAGTTCTGGTTTGCCCCAACGATGAATCAGTTGAGCGAAGACCTCCGGATGAAGTTCCCACTCCCTCGGATGAAAAGACTGGCGACTTAGAAAGTCCGCCTCCCAGTTCTCCACGCCTGGGATGTAGATCGCTGACAGGTGGCAAGAGTGAGACTCTGCCCAGCGAATTATCTTGGAGACTTCTAACATCGCTAGGGAACTCCTGGTTCCCCCTTGATGGTTGATGTAAGCCACAGTCGTGATGTTGTCCGACTGAAATCTGATGAACCTCAGTGTTGCTAACTGAGGCCAAGCTAGAAGAGCATTGAATATTGCTCTCAACTCCAGAATATTTATTGGGAGGAGTTTCTCCTCCTGAGTCCATAATCCCTGAGCCTTCAGGGAGTTCCAGACTGCGCCCCAACCTAGAAGGCTGGCATCTGTTGTTACAATCGTCCAATCTGGCCTGCGAAAGGTCATCCCCTTGGACAGATGGACCCGAGAAAGCCACCAGAGAAGAGAATCTCTGGTCTCTTGATCCAGATTTAGTAGAGGGGACAAATCTGAGTAATCCCCATTCCACTGACTTAGCATGCATAATTGCAATGGTCTGAGATGCAGGCGCGCAAATGGTACTATGTCCATTGCCGCTACCATTAAGCCGATTACTTCCATGCACTGAGCTACTGACGGGAGTGGAATGGAATGAAGGACACGGCAAGCATTCAGAAGCTTTGATAACCTGGACTCCGTCAGGTAAATCTTCATCTCTATAGAATCTATAAGAGTCCCCAGGAAGGGAACTCTTGTGAGTGGTAATAGAGAACTCTTTTCCACGTTCACCTTCCACCCATGCGACCTCAGAAATGCCAGAACTATCTCTGTATGAGACTTGGCAATTTGAAAACTTGACGCTTGTATCAGAATGTCGTCTAGGTACGGAGCCACCGCTATGCCTCGCGGTCTTAGCACCGCCAGAAGTGAGCCCAGAACCTTTGTAAAAATTCTCGGGGCCGTAGCTAACCCGAACGGAAGAGCTACAAACTGGTAATGCCTGTCTAGAAAGGCAAATCTTAGGTACCGATAATGATCTTTGTGAATCGGTATGTGAAGGTAGGCATCCTTTAAGTCCACTGTGGTTATGTATTGATCCTCTTGGATCATGGGTAGGATGGTTCGAATAGTTTCCATTTTGAATGATGGAACTCTTAGGAATTTGTTTAAGAGGTCCATTGGTCTGAAGGTTCCCTCTTTCTTGGGAACCACAAACAGATTTGAATAAAAACCTTGCCCTTGTTCCGTCCGCGGAACTGGGTGGATCACCCCCATTACTAAGAGGTCTTGTACACAGCGTAGAAATGCCTCTTTCTTTAGTTGGTTTGCTGATAACCTTGAAAGATGAAATCTCCCTTGTGGAGGAGAAGCTTTGAAGTCCAGAAGATATCCCTGAGATATGATCTCCAACGCCCAGGGATCCTGGACATCTCTTGCCCAAGCCTGGGCGAAGCAAGAAAGTCTGCCCCCCACTAGATCCGTTTCTGGATAGGGGGCCCTCTCTACATGCTGTCTTAGGGGCAGAAGTAGGTTTTCTGGCCTGCTTGCCCTTGTTCCAGGACTGGTTAGCTTTCCAGCCCTGTCTGTAACGAGCAACAGTTCCTTCCTGTTTTGGAGTGGAGGAAGTTGATGCTGCTCCTGCCTTGAAGTTACGAAAGGCACGAAAATTAGACTGTTTGGCCTTTGATTTGGCCCTGTCCTGAGGAAGAGTATGACCCTTACCTCCAGTAATGTCAGCAATAATTTCTTTCAAGCCGGGCCCGAATAAGGTCTGCCCTTTGAAAGGAATATTAAGCAATTTAGATTTAGAAGTCACGTCAGCTGACCGGGATTTAAGCCATAGCGCTCTGCGCGCCTGGATGGCGAATCCGGAGTTCTTAGCCGTTAGTTTTGTTAAATGTACAACGGCATCAGAAACAAATGCGTTAGCTAGCTTAAGTGCTTTAAGCTTGTCCATAATCTCATCCAATGGAGCTGTGCGAATGGCCTCTTGCAGAGACTCAAACCAGAATGCCGCAGCAGCAGTGACAGGCGCAATGCATGCAAGGGGCTGTAAGATAAAACCTTGTTGAACAAACATTTTCTTAAGGTAACCTTCTAATTTTTTATCCATTGGATCCGAAAAAGCACAACTATCCTCCACCGGGATAGTGGTACGTTTAGCTAAAGTAGAAACTGCTCCCTCCACCTTAGGGACCGTCTGCCATAAGTCTCGTGTGGTGGCGTCTATTGGAAACATTTTCCTAAATATCGGAGGAGGGGAAAAGGGCACACCGGGTCTATCCCACTCCTTGCTAATAATCTCTGTAAGCCTTTTAGGTATAGGAAAAATGTCAGTACACACCGGCACCGCATAGTATCTATCCAGCCTACATAATTTATCTGGAATTGCAACCGTGTTACAATCATTCAGAGCCGCTAATACCTCCCCTAACAATACACGGAGGTTCTCAAGCTTAAATTTAAAATTAGAAATTTCTGAATCCGGTCTCCCTGGATCAGATCCGTCACCCACAGAATGAAGCTCTCCGTCCTCATGTTCTGCAAATTGTGATGCAGTATCGGACATGGCTCTCACATCATCAGCGCGCTCTGTCCTTAACCCAGAGATATCGCGCTTGCCTCTTAATTCTGGCAATTTAGATAATACCTATGTTATAACAGCAGCCATGTCTTGCAAAGTGATTTCTATGGGCCTCTCTGATGTACTTGGCGCCACAATATCACGCGCCTCCTGAGCGGGAGGCGAAGGTACTGACACGTGAGGAGAGTTAGTCGGCATAACTTCCCCCTCGTTGTCTGGTGATAATTTCTTTACAGATAAAGACTGACTTTTATTTAAAGTGATATCAATACATTTAGTACACATATTTCTATGGGGCTCCACATTGGCCTTCAAACATAGTGAACAAACAGATTCATCTGTGTCAGACATGTTTAAACAGACTAGCAATGAGACTAGCAAGCTTGGAAAATCCTTTCAAATAAGTTTACAAGCAATATAAAAAACGCTACTGCGCCTTTAAGAAGCACAAAAAACTGTCACAGTTGAAATAACAATGAACCAAATCAGTTATAGCAACCAAATTTTCACAGTAAATGTATTAAGTTAGCAAAGTATTGCACCCACTAGCAAATGGATGATTAACCCCTTAATACCCAAAACGGATAATCAATTTAACAATTAACGTTTTTATCACAGTCAAACACACTGTCACAGGTCTGCTGTGACTGATTACCTCCCTCAAAATGAATTTTGAAGACCCCTGAGCTCTCTAGAGACGTCCTGGATCAAGGAGGAAGAAGCAGGAAGACTGTGACTGAATTTTTACTGCGCAAAAAAGCGCTAAAATAGGCCCCTCCCACTCATATTACAACAGTGGGAAAACTCAGTTAACCTTCTATGCAGAAATATACGTCAGCCATGTGGAAAAAATCATGCCCCAAAAGATTTATCACCAAACTACCTCACAAAAACGAATAACATGCCAGTAATTGTTTTAAACATACATTTTAAAAGTTATGTAGTGTTATCAATAAGCCTGCTACCAGTCGCTTCTACTGCAGTTAAGGCTCATATATTACTTCAGTATTAACAGCATTTTCTTAGTCAAATTCCATTCCTTAGAAAATTACTTTACTGCACATACATTCATCAGCCTGATACCAGTCACTACTACTACATTTAAGGCTGTACTTACATTACATCGGTATCAGCAGTATTTTCTAGTCAATTCCATTCCTTAGAAAAATATTTTACTGCACATACCTCATCTGCAGGGAACCCTGCATGCTATTCCCTTTCTGAAGTTACCCCACTCCTCAGAATGTACGAGAACAGCCAGTGGATCTTAGTTACTTCTGATAAGATCATAGAAAACGCAGGCAGATTCTTCTTCTAAATACTGCCTGAGAGAAAAACAGCACACTCCGGTGCCATTTAAAATAACAAACTTTTGATTGAAGAAATAATTAAGTATAAAAACTCCACACTCCTCTCACACCTTCCTACTATGTTGAGAGTCGCAAGAGAATGACTGGGTATGACGTGGAGGGGAGGAGCTATATAGCAGCTCTGCTTTGGGTGATCCTCTTGCAACTTCCTGTTGGGAAGGGAATATATCCCATAAGTAATGGATGATCCGTGGGCTGAATACACTTAACAAGAGAAATACTAACACTAAAACAGTGATAACTTTTACTAGAAGCATTTTTGCCAATACATGTAACATATATATATATGTTTCCATTCAAAAATGTAATAAATCTATGTGCATTTAAATTATGACTGGAATCTCCCTTTAAAGGGACAGTCTAGTCAAAAAATAAAACTTTCATAATTCAGATAGGGCATGTTATTTCAAACAACTTTTCTCCAACATTGGTGTGTCCGGTCCACGGCGTCATCCATTACTTGTGGGATATTCTCCTCCCCTACAGGGAAAGGCAAGGAGAGCACACAGCAAGAGCTGTCCATATAGCTCCCCCTCTGGCTCCGCCCCCCAGTCATTCTCCTTGCCGCTCTGAACAAGTAGCATCTCCACGGGGATGGTGAGGAGTTTGTGGTGTTAGTTGTAGTTTTTTATTTCTTCTATCAAGAGTTTGTTATTTTAAAATAGTGCTGGTATGTACTATTTACTCTGAAACAGAAAGAGATGAAGAGTTCTGTTTAAAAGAGGAGTATGATTTTAGAAGCAGTAACTAAAATCGATTACTGTTACCACACAGGACTGTTGAGATGAGAGAACTTCAGTTGGGGGGAACAGTTTGCAGACTTTTCTGCTCAAGGTATGACTAGCCATTTTCTAACAAGACTGTGTAATGCTGGAAGGCTGTATTTTTTCCCTCATGGGGATCGGTAAGCCATTTTCTTAGACTTAGAAAGAATAAAGGGCTTATTATGGGCTATTAACTGGTGGACACTCTTAAAGGGACATTATACACTCATTTTTTCTTTGCATAAATGTTTTGTAGATAATCTATTTATATAGTCCATAAAGTTTTTTTTTTAATTAATGTATAGTTTTGCTTATTTTTAAATAACATTGCTCTGATTTTCAGACTCCTAACCAAGCCCCAAAGTTTTATGTGAATACGCTCGACTACCTACTCCAGCTTGCTCCTGTTTGTGCAAAGGGTCTTTTCATATGCAAAAGAAGGGGGAGGGGGGTGTCTTATTTGCCACTTGCAGTGGGCTTTCCAGCTACCTTTTCAACAGAGCCAAAGTGACAGCTTCTAAGTAAGTTTTTAAACAGTTTTATACTGGATTTTTATATCAGTATCTGTGCATATTATTCTTTATAGTAGTGTCTATTACATGCAGTTATATGAAAAACATAATTTATGTAAGAAATTACCTGATAAATTCATTTCTTTCATATTAGCAAGAGTCCATGAGCTAGTGACGTATGGGATATACATTCCTACCAGGAGGGGCAAAGTTTCCCAAACCTCAAAATGCCTATAAATACACCCCTCACCACACCCACAATTCAGTTTAACGAATAGCCAAGAAGTGGGGTGATAAAAAAGTGCGAAAGCATATAAAATAAGGAATTGGAATAATTGTGCTTTATACAAAAAAATCATAACCACCACAAAAAAGGGCGGGCCTCATGGACTCTTGCTAATATGAAAGAAATGAATTTATCAGGTAAGTTCTTACATAAATTATGTTTTCTTTCATGTAATTAGCAAGAGTCCATGAGCTAGTGACGTATGGGATAATGATTACCCAAGATGTGGATCTTTCCACACAAGAGTCACTAGAGAGGGAGGGATAAAATAAAGACAGCCAATTCCTGCTGAAAATAATCCACACCCAAAATAAAGTTTAATGAAAAACATAAGCAGAAGATTCAAACTGAAACCGCTGCCTGAAGTACTTTTCTACCAAAAACTGCTTCAGAAGAAGAAAATACATCAAAATGGTAGAATTTAGTAAAAGTATGCAAAGAGGACCAAGTTGCTGCTTTGCAAATCTGATCAACCGAAGCTTCATTCCTAAACGCCCAGGAAGTAGAAACTGACCTAGTAGAATGAGCTGTAATCCTTTGAGGCGGAGTTTTACCCGACTCAACATAGGCAAGATGAATTAAAGATTTCAACCAAGATGCCAAAGAAATGGCAGAAGCTTTCTGGCCTTTTCTAGAACCGGAAAAGATGACAAATAGACTAGAAGTCTTTCGGAAAGATTTAGTAGCTTCAACATAATATTTCAAAGCTCTAACAACATCCAAAGAATGCAACGATTTCTCCTTAGAATTCTTAGGATTAGGACATAATGAAGGAACCACAATTTCTCTACTAATGTTGTTGGAATTCACAACTTTAGGTAAAAATTCAAAAGAAGTTTGCAACACCGCCTTATCCTGATGAAAAATCAGAAAAGGAGACTCACAAGAAAGAGCAGATAATTCAGAAACTCTTCTGGCAGAAGAGATGGCCAAAAGGAACAAAACTTTCCAAGAAAGTAATTTAATGTCCAATGAATGCATAGGTTCAAATGGAGGAGCTTGAAGAGCCCCCAGAACCAAATTCAAACTCCAAGGAGGAGAAATTGACTTAATGACAGGTTTTATACGAACCAAAGCTTGTACAAAACAATGAATATCAGGAAGAATAGCAATCTTTCTGTGAAAAAGAACAGAAAGAGCAGAGATTTGTCCTTTCAAGGAACTTGCGGACAAACCCTTATCTAAACCATCCTGAAGAAACTGTAATATTCTCGGTATTCTAAAAGAATGCCAAGAAAAATGATGAGAAAGACACCAAGAAATATAAGTCTTCCAGACTCTATAATATATCTCTCTAGATACAGATTTACGAGCCTGTAACATAGTATTAATCACAGAGTCAGAGAAACCTCTTTGACCAAGAATCAAGCGTTCAATCTCCATACCTTTAATTTTAAGGATTTGAGATCCTGATGGAAAAAAGGACCTTGAGACAGAAGGTCTGGTCTTAACGGAAGAGTCCACGGTTGGCAAGAGGCCATCCGGACAAGATCCGCATACCAAAACCTGTGAGGCCATGCCGGAGCTACCAGCAGAACAAACGAGCATTCCTTCAGAATCTTGGAGATTACTCTTGGAAGAAGAACTAGAGGCGGAAAGATATAGGCAGGATGATACTTCCAAGGAAGTGATAATGCATCCACTGCCTCTGCCTGAGGATCCCGGGATCTGGACAGATACCTGGGAAGTCTCTTGTTTAGATGAGAGGCCATCAGATCTATTTCTGGAAGTTCCCACATTTGAACAAATTGAAGAAATACCTCTGGGTGAAGAGACCATTCGCCCGGATGCAACGTTTGGCGACTGAGATAATCCGCTTCCCAATTGTCTATACCTGGGATATGAACCGCAGAGATTAGACAGGAGCTGGATTCCGCCCAAACCAAAATTCGAGATACTTCTTTCATAGCCAGAGGACTGTGAGTCCCTCCTTGATGATTGATGTATGCCACAGTTGTGACATTGTCTGTCTGAAAACAAATGAACGATTCTCTCTTCAGAAGAGGCCAAAACTGAAGAGCTCTGAAAATTGCACGGAGTTCCAAAATATTGATCGGTAATCTCACCTCCTGAGATTCCCAAACTCCTTGTGCCGTCAGAGATCCCCACACAGCTCCCCAACCTGTGAGACTTGCATCTGTTGAAATTACAGTCCAGGTCGGAAGCACAAAAGAAGCCCCCTGAATTAAACGATGGTGATCTGTCCACCACGTTAGAGAGTGTCGAACATTCGGTTTTAAAGATATTAATTGAGATATCTTTGTGTAATCCTTGCACCATTGATTCAGCATACAGAGCTGAAGAGGTCGCATGTGAAAACGAGCAAAGGGGATCGTGTCCGATGCAGCAGTCATAAGACCTAGAATTTCCATGCATAAGGCTACCGAAGGGAATGATTGTGACTGAAGGTTTCGACAAGCTGCAATCAATTTTAGACGTCTCTTGTCTGTTAAAGACAGAGTCATGGACACTGAATCTATCTGGAAACCCAGAAAGGTTACCCTTGTCTGAGGAATCAAAGAACTTTTTGGTAAATTGATCCTCCAACCATGATCTTGAAGAAACAACACAAGTCGATTCGTATGAGATTCTGCTAAATGTAAAGACTGAGCAAGTACCAAGATATCGTCCAAATAAGGAAATACCACAATACCCTGTTCTCTGATTACAGACAGAAGGGCACCGAGAACCTTTGAAAAAATTCTTGGAGCTGTAGCTAGGCCAAACGGTAGAGCCACAAACTGGTAATGCTTGTCCAGAAAAGAGAATCTCAGGAACTGATAGTGATCTGGATGAATCGGAATATGCAGATATGCATCCTGTAAATCTATTGTGGACATATAATTCCCTTGCTGAACAAAGGGCAAGATAGTCCTTACAGTTACCATCTTGAACGTTGGTATCCTTACATAATGATTCAATATTTTTAGATCCAGAACTGGTCTGAAGGAATTCTCCTTCTTTGGTACAATGAAGAGATTTGAATAAAACCCCATCCCCTGTTCCGGAACTGGAACTGGCATAATTACTCCAGCCAACTCTAGATCTGAAACACAATTCAGAAATGCTTGAGCTTTCACTGGATTTACTGGGACACGGGAAAGAAAAAATCTCTTTGCAGGAGGTCTCATCTTGAAACCAATTCTGTACCCTTCTGAAACAATGTTCTGAATCCAAAGATTGTGAACAGAATTGATCCAAATTTCTTTGAAAAAACGTAACCTGCCCCCTACCAGCTGAGCTGGAATGAGGGCCGCACCTTCATGTGGACTTAGAAGCAGGCTTTGCCTTTCTAGCAGGCTTGGATTTATTCCAGACTGGAGATGGTTTCCAAACTGAAACTGCTCCTGAGGACGAAGGATCAGGCTTTTGTTCTTTGTTGAAACGAAAGGAACGAAAACGATTATTAGCCCTGTTTTTACCTTTAGATTTTTTATCCTGTGGTAAAAAAGTTCCTTTCCCACCAGTAACAGTTGAGATAATAGAATCCAACTGAGAACCAAATAATTTGTTACCCTGGAAAGAAATGGAAAGTAGAGTTGATTTAGAAGCCATATCAGCATTCCAAGTCTTAAGCCATAAAGCTCTTCTAGCTAAAATAGCTAGAGACATAAACCTGACATCAACTCTAATAATATCAAAAATGGCATCACAAATAAAATTATTAGCATGCTGAAGAAGAAGAATAATATCATGAGAATCATGATTTGCTACTTGTTGCGCTAAAGTTTCCAACCAAAAAGTTGAAGCTGCAGCAACATCAGCTAATGATATAGCAGGCCTAAGAAGATTACCTGAACACAGATAAGCTTTTCTTAGAAAGGATTCAATTTTCCTATCTAAAGGATCTTTAAACGAAGTACCATCTGACGTAGGAATGGTAGTACGTTTAGCAAGGGTAGAAATAGCCCCATCAACTTTAGGGATTTTGTCCCAAAATTCTAACCTGTCAGACGGTACAGGATATAATTGCTTAAAACGTTTAGAAGGAGTAAATGAATTACCCAATTTATCCCATTCTTTGGAAATTACTGCAGAAATAGCATTAGGAACAGGAAAAACTTCTGAAATAACCACAGGAGATTTAAATACCTTATCTAAACGTTTAGAATTAGTATCAAGAGGACCAGAATCCTCTATTTCTAAAGCAATTAATACTTCTTTAAGTAAAGAACGAATAAATTCCATGAGGATTTATCAGCATCAATCTCTGAAACAGAATCCTCTGAACCAGAAGAGTCATCAGAATCAGAATGATGATGTTCATTTAAAAATTCATCTGTAGGGAGAGAAGTTTTAAAAGATTTTTTACGTTTACTAGAAGGAGAAATAACAGACATAGCCTTCTTGATGGATTCAGAAACAAAATCTCTTATGTTATCAGGAACATTCTGCACCTTAGATGTTGAAGGAACTGCAACAGACAATGGTACATTACTAAAGGAAATATTATCTGCATTAACAAGTTTGTCATGACAATTAATACAAACAACAGCCGGAGGAATAGCTACCAAAAGTTTACAGCAGATACACTTAGCTTTGGTAGATCCAGCACTAGACAGCGATTTTCCTGTAGTATCTTCTGACTCAGATGCAACGTGAGACATCTTGCAATATGTAAGAGAAAAAACAACATATAAAGCAAAATAGATCAAATTCCTTATATGACAGTTTCAGGAATGGGAAAAAATGCCAAAGAACAAGCTTCTAGCAACCAGAAGCAATGAAAAATGAGACTTAAATAATGTGGAGACAAAAGCGACGCCCATATTTTTTAGCGCCAAATCCACATTATTTGGCGCCTAAATGCTTTTGGCGCCAAAATGACGCCACATCCGGAACGCCGACATTTTTGGCGCAAAATAACGTCAAAAAATGACGCAACTTCCGGCGACACGTATGACGCCGGAAACGGAAAATAATTTTTGCGCCAAAAAAGTCCGCGCCAAGAATGACGCAATAAAATGAAGCATTTTCAGCCCCCGCGAGCCTAACAGCCCACAGGGAAAAAAGAGTCAAATTTTTGAAGGTAAGAAAAAATGAATAATTCAAATGCATAATCCCAAATATGAAACTGACTGTCTGAAAAATAAGGAAAGTTGAACATTCTGAGTCAAGGCAAATAAATGTTTGAATACATATATTTAGAACTTTATAAACAAAGTGCCCAACCATAGCTTAGAGTGTCACAGAAAATAAGATTTACTTACCCCAGGACACTCATCTACATGTTTGTAGAAAGCCAAACCAGTACTGAAACGAGAATCAGTAGAGGTAATGGTATATAAATAAGAGTATATCGTCGATCTGAAAAGGGAGGTAAGAGATGAATCTCTACGACCGATAACAGAGAACCTATGAAATAGACCCCGTAGAAGGAGATCACTGCATTCAAATAGGCAATACTCTCCTCACATCCCTCTGACATTCACTGCACGCTGAGAGGAAAACCCTGCTCCAACTTGCTGCGGAGCGCATATCAACGTAGAATCTAGCACAAACTTACTTCACCACCTCCATCGGAGGCAAAGTTTGTAAAACTGAATTGTGGGTGTGGTGAGGGGTGTATTTATAGGCATTTTGAGGTTTGGGAAACTTTGCCCCTCCTGGTAGGAATGTATATCCCATATGTCACTAGCTCATGGACTCTTGCTAATTACATGAAAGAAATGAGTGTATACTGTCCCTTTAAGGGCTAAATAGATTGTTTATTTAAGTTTTTATTTAAAGTTTGAAGTGGATTTCACACTTTTATTGTTTGGGGAACGTTTTTTATCACCAGGCACTAGTTTAGACACCTTCCCAGTCAGGAAGGGCCTTTCACTGTATTAGGCAGAGCCTCATTTTCGCGCCATTATTGCACAGTTTCTTTTAAGTACAGTGCATGCAGATGCATGTGAGAGGGTCTGGTGTCCACTGAAAAAGTTCCTAGAAGGCTTGAAATACCCCCCTGGGATAGTTGAAGTCACAACAAAGGCTGTGGCTGGGACTGGGTTAAAATTGCAAACGGCTCCGGTTTCCGCATTTTAAGGGTTAACAGCTTGAAAATTGGGGTGCAATACTTTGAATGCATTAAGACACTGTGGTGAAAATTTGGTAAAGATTGGATAATTCCTTCATAGTTTTTCACATATTCAGTAATAAAGTGTGCCCTGTTTAACATTTATAGAGACAGTAACGGTTTTGTTTTAAAACGGTTTTTGTACTTTATTAACCAGTTTAAGCCTGTTTAACATGTCTGTGCCTTCTGATAGAGCATGTTCTGTATGTATGGAAGCCAATGTGGCTCCCCCTTCAAATATATGTGATAATTGTGCCATAGCGTCCAAACACAGTAAGGACAGTATTGTCACAAATAGTAAGGTTGCCCAGGATGATTCCTCAGATGAAGGAAGTAGGGATAGTTCTACATCTTCTCCTTCTGTGTCTATACCAGTTATGCCCGCGCAGGCGACCCCTAGTACTTCTAGCGCGCCAATGCTTGTTACTATGCAACAATTGACGGCAATAATGGATAACTCCATAGCTAATATTTTATCCAAAATGCCAGCATTTCAGAGAAAGCGCGATTGCTCTGTTTTAAACACTGTAGAGCAGGAGGGCGCTGATGATAATTTTTCTGTCATACCCTCACACCAGTCTGAAGTGGCAGTGAGGGAGGGTTTCTCAGATGGAGAAATTTCTGATACTGGAAGAATTTCTCAGCAGGCAGAACCTGATGTTGTGACATTTAAATTTAAATCAGAGCATCTCCGCGCATTACTTAAGGAGGTGCTATCTACTCTGGATGATTGTGACAATCTGGTCATCCCAGAAAACTTGTGCAAGATGGACAAGTTCCTAGAGGTCCCGGTGCACCCTGATGCCTTTCCGATACCTAAACGGGTGGCGGACATAGTAAATAAGGAGTGGGAGAAGCCAGGCATACCTTTTGTCCCTCCTCCTATATTTAAGAAATTGTTCCCTATGGTCGACCCCAGGAAGGACATATGGCAAACAGTCCCTAAGGTCGAGGGGGGCGGTTTCTACACTAGCCAAACGCACGACCATTCCCATTGAGGACAATTGTGCTTTCAAAGATCCTATGGATAAAAAATTGGAGGGTTTGCTTAAAAAGATTTTTGTACAGCAAGGTTATCTCCTTCAACCTATTTCGTGCATTATTCCTGTCACTACAGCGGCGTGGTTCTGGTTCGAGGAACTGGAAAAGTCGCTCAGTAGGGAGACTCCGTATGAGGAAGTCATGGACAGAATTCACGCACTTAAGTTAGCTAATTCCTTTATTTTAGACGCCGCTTTGCAGTTAGCGAGATTAGCGGCGAAAAATTCAGGGTTTGCAATTGTGGCGCGCAGAGCGCTCTGGCTAAAGTCTTGGTCGGCGGATGTATCTTCCAAGACAAAATTGCTTAATATCCCTTTCAAAGGTAAGACCCTTTTTGGGCCAGAATTGAAAGAAATTATTTCAGACATCACTGGGGGAAAGGGCCATGCCCTCCCACAGGATAGGCCTTTCAAGGCTAAGAATAAGTCCAATTTTCGTTCCTTTCGCAATTTCAGGAACGGACCGGCTTCTAACTCGGCAGCCTCTAGACAAGAGGGTAACACTTCCCAGACTAAACCAGCTTGGAAACCAATGCAAGGCTGGAATAACGGTAAACAGGCCAAGAAGCCTGCTGCTGCTACCAAGACAGCATGAAGGGGTAGCCCCCGATCCGGGACCGGATCTAGTAGGGGACAGACTCTCTCTCTTTGCTCAGGCTTGGGCAAGAGATGTCCAGGATCCCTGGACACTAGAAATAGTCTCTCAGGGTTATCTTCTAGAATTCAAGGAACTACCCCCAAGGGGAAGGTTCCACATTTCTCACTTATCTTCAAACCAAATAAGTAGACAGGCATTCTTACATTGTGTAGAAGACCTGTTAAAGATGGGAGTGATACACCAAGTTCCAACTGTGGAACAAGGTCAGGGGTTTTTACTCAAATCTGTTTGAAGTTCCCAAAGAAGAGGGAACTTTCAGACCAATTCTGGATTTAAAAATTCTAAACAAATTTCTCAGAGTTCCATCATTCAAAATGGAAACCATTCGAACAATTTTACCTACAATCCAGGAGGGTCAATATATGACTACCGTGGATTTAAAGGATGCGTATCTACATATTCCTATCCACAAAGATCATCATCAGTTCCTAAGGTTCGCCTTTCTGGACAAACATTATCAGTTCGTGGCTCTCCCATTCGGACTAGCCACTGCTCCCAGAATATTCACAAAGGTGCTCGGGTCCCTTCTAGCGGTTCCAAGACCAAGGGGCATTGCAGTGGCACCTTATCTGGACGACATTCTAATTCAAGCGTCGTCTCTTTCCAAGGCAAAGGCTCATACAGACATTGTTCTAGCCTTTCTCAGATCTCACGGGTGGAAGGTGAACGTAGAAAAGAGTTCCCTGTCTCCGTCGACAAGAGTTCCCTTTTTGGGAACAATAATAGATTCTTTTGAAATGAAGATCTTCCTGACAGAAGTCAGAAAGTCAAAGCTTCTAAACGCTTGTCAAGTTCTTCTCTCTATTCTGCAGCCTTCCATAGCTCAGTGCATGGAAGTAGTAGGGTTGATGGTTGCAGCAATGGACATAGTTCCTTTTGCTCAAATTCATCTAAGACCATTACAACTGTGCATGCTCCAGTAGACAGGATCACCTGTCTCAGGGAATGAGTTTCTGCAGACCAAAGTGGGTCATTGTCACGACCGACGCCAGTCTATCAGGCTGGGGCGTGATCTGGGATTCCCTGAAAACTCAGGGTTTATGGTCTCGGGAAGAGTCTCTTCTCCCGATCAACATCCTGGAACTGAGAGCGATATTCAATGCTCTCCGTGCTTGACCTCATCTAGCGAAGGCCGGATACATAAGATTCCAGTCAGATAACATGATGACTGTAGCTTACATCAACCATCAGGGAGGAACAAGGAGTTCCTTGGTGATGAGAGAGGTATCCAAGATCATCAAATGGGCGGAGGATCACTCCTGCCACCTATCTGCAATCCACATCCCAGGAGTAGACAACCGGGAGGCGGATTATCTGAGTCGTCAGATTTTCTATCCGGGGGAGTGGGAACTCCACCCGGAGGTGTTTGCCCAGTTGACTCAATTATGGGGCATTCCAGACATGGATCTGATGGCGTCTCGTCAGAACTTCAAGGTTCCTTGCTACGGGTCCAGATCCAGGGATCCCAAGGCCACTCTAGTGGATGCATTAGTGGCGCCTTGGTCGTTCAACCTAGCTTATGCGTTTCCACCGTTCCCTCTCCTTCCCAGGCTTGTAGCCAGGATCAAACAGGAGAAGGCCTTGGTGATTCTGATAGCTCCTGCGTGGCCGCGCAGGACTTGGTATGCAGACCTGGTGAATATGTCATCAGCTCCACCATGGAAGCTACCTTTGAGACAGGATCTTCTAGTACAAGGTCCATTCGAACATCCACATCTAATTTCTCTGCAGCTGACTGCTTGGAAATTGAACGTTTGATTTTATCCAAGCGTGGGTTTTCAGATTCAGTGATAGATACTCTGGTCCAAGCCAGAAAACCTGTGTCTAGAAAGATTTACCATAAAATATGGAAAAGATATATCTGTTGGTGTGAATCCAAGGGATTCTCCTGGAGTAAGATTAAAATTCCTAAGATCCTCTCCTTTCTCCAAGAAGGTTTGGATAAGGGATTGTCAGCGAGTTCTCTAAAAGGACAGATTTCTGCTTTATCTGTCTTGTTATACAAACGACTGGCAGCTGTGCCAGAGGTACAAGCTTTTGTACAGGCTTTGGTCAGAATCAAACCTGTTTACAGACCCTTGACTCCTCCTTGGAGTCAAGGGTCTCCATAGATATCAAGTTCCATAGATATCAAGTACTATCTTGGAAAGGTCTGTTTTTGGTTGCTATTTCTTCTGCTAGAAGAGTTTCTGAATTATCTGCTTTGCAGTGTGATCCACCCTATCTGGTGTTCCATTCAGATAAGGTTATTTTGCGTACCAAGCCTGGTTTTCTTCCAAAAGTTGTTTCCAACAAGAATATTAACCAGGAAATAGTTGTTCCTTCTCTGTGCCCGAATCCAGTTTCAAAGAAGGAACGTTTGTTACACAATTTAGATGTAGTCCGTGCTTTAAAGTTCTATTTAGAAGCAACAAAGAATTTTAGACAAACCTCATCCTTGTTTGTCGTTTACTCTAGTAAGAGGAGAGGACAAAAAGCTATTGCTACCTCTCTTTCTTTCTGGCTGAAAAGCATTATCTGATTGGCTTATGAGACTGCCGGACGACAGCCTCCTGAACGAATCACAGCTCACTCCACTAGGGCTGTGGCTTCCACATGGGCCTTCAAGAACAAGGCTTCTGTTAATCAGATTTGTAAGGCAGCGACTTGGTCTTCTCTGCACACTTTTGCCAAATTTTACAAATTTTATATTTTTGCTTCTTCTGAGGCTGTTTTTGGGAGAAAGGTTTTGCAAGCCGTGGTGCCTTCTGTTTAGGTAACCTGATTTGCTCCCTCCCTTCATCCGTGTCCTAAAGCTTTGGTATTGGTTCCCACAAGTAATGGATGACGCCGTGGACCGGACACACCAATGTTGGAGAAAACAGAATTTATGCTTACCTGATAAATTACTTTCTCCAACGGTGTGTCCGGTCCACGGCCCGCCCTGGTTTTTTAATCAGATTTGAAATTTTTTTCTTTTTCTTTATACACTACAGTCACCACGGCACCCTATAGTTTCTCCTTTTTCTCCTAACCGTCGGTCGAATGACTGGGGGGCGGAGCCAGAGGGGGAGCTATATGGACAGCTCTTGCTGTGTGCTCTCCTTGCCTTTCCCTGTAGGGGAGGAGAATATCCCACAAGTAATGGATGACGCCGTGGACCGGACACACCGTTGGAGAAAGTAATTTATCAGGTAAGCATAAATTCTGTTTTCAATTTACTTTTATCATCAATTTTGCTTTGTTCTTTTGGTATTCTTAGTTGAAAGCTAAACTTAGGTAGGCTCATATGCGAATTTTTTAGCCCTTGAAGGCCAATGCATTTTTACATTTTTTCACAACTAGAGGGCGTAAGTTCATGTGTGCCATATAGATAACAATGTGCTCCCGCCCGTGGAGTTACCTAAGAGTCAGCACTGATTGGCTAAAATGCAAGTCTGTCAAAATAATTGAAAAAAGGGGGCAGTCTGCAGAGGCTTAGATACAAGGAAATCAGAGAGGTAAAAAGTGTATTAATATAACTGTGTTGGTTATGCACAAGTGTGGAATGCGTAATAAAGGGATTATCTATGTTTTTAAACATTAGAATTCTGGTGTAGACTGTCCCTTTAAGAACTAGATGACGAGTGGCACGCTATCAGTTTTATGCTCGTATTACAAGTTGAAAGTAAACGTGATTGCTTTAGCCCAATTCTAGTTAATGTGTGTTGGGTTAGCACAACCTAAGAGCTCTGGTTAACTGTTTAGCAAAACAAAAAAGTGTCACCAAACATATAAAAATACATTACAAAGTACACTTACACCCATAATAACACTATCTAAAACAAATTATATTAAAAAAAAAATATGGGCCACAAAAGATATGAGCTCTCAGGTGTTATAAAAAAAAAAGGCAGACAAAGAGCTTTAACTTAGAGAGACATACAAATACATATCTAAATATTTATATGCATGTTATATGTCTATATATGTGAACATATGTATTTATGTGTATATATGTCTGTAAATATATATGTACACACACATATATATATATATATATATATGTGTGTGTGTGTGTGTGTGTGCATTGGAGCCCTTTGCAGTTAAGAAGATGAAAACATATAAAAACATATTTATGATATATATATGTATTTATGAAGAAATAGAACATTCTTTTATGTGAAGAACATAGGAATTTTAAATATTCATATTTTCATGTCGGATTAGCAAACTTGAGAATATGGTATTGGGTTTGTGCATGAGTAGGGTGTTAGGGACGAGATTACATATGAGGCGCAAGTCTAGTGGTGTATTTATGTTTTGTGCTGCCTTAGGCACTCAAAATTCTGCCTCCCCCCTTCAAAGGTTTTAGGCCTTTTTTCCACTTAATATTTTTTTGGGTCAGTGTGTAAAAACAGAATTTATGCTTACCTGATAAATTACTTTCTCCAACGGTGTGTCCGGTCCACGGCGTCATCCATTACTTGTGGGAATATTCTCTTCCCCAACAGGAAATGGCAAAGAGCACAGCAAAAGCTGTCCATATAGCCCCTCCTCAGGCTCCGCCCCCCAGTCATTCGACCGACGGTTAGGAGAAAAAAAGGAGAAACTATAGGGTGCCGTGGTGACTGTAGTGTATAGAGAAATACATTTTTCAAACCTGATTAAAAAAACAGGGCGGGCCGTGGACCGGACACACCGTTGGAGAAAGTAATTTATCAGGTAAGCATAAATTCTGTTTTCTCCAACATTGGTGTGTCCGGTCCACGGCGTCATCTATTACTTGTGGGAACCAATACCAAAGCTTTAGGACACGGATGAAGGGAGGGAGCAAATCAGGTTACCTAAATGGAAGGCACCACGGCTTGCAAAACCTTTCTCCCAAAAATAGCCTCCGAAGAAGCATAAGTATCAAATTTGTAGAATTTGGCAAAAGTGTGCAGAGAAGACCAAGTCGCTGCCTTACATATCTGGTCAACAGAAGCCTCGTTCTTGAAGGCCCATGTGGAAGCCACAGCCCTAGTAGAGTGAGCTGTGATTCGTTCAGGAGGCTGCCGTCCGGCAATCTCATAAGCCAATCGAATAAAGCTTTTCAGCCAGAAAGAAAGAGAGGTAGCAGTAGCTTTTTGTCCTCTCCTCTTACCAGAGTAAACGACAAACAAAGATGAGGTTTGTCTAAAATCCTATGTTGCTTCTAAATAGAACTTTAAAGCACGAACTACATCTAAATTGTGTAACAAACGTTCCTTCTTTGAAACTGGATTCGGACACAGAGAAAGAGCAACTATTTCCTGGTTAATATTCTTGTTGGAAACAACTTTTGGAAGAAAACCAGGCTTAGTACGCAAAACAACCTTATCTGAATGGAACACCAAAGCAGATAATTCAGAAACTCTTCTAGCAGAAGAAATAGCAACCAAAAACAGAACTTTCCAAGATAGTAACTTGATATCTATGGAATGTAAAGGTTCAAACGGAACCCCTTGAAGAACTGAAAGAACTAAATTTAGACTCCAAGGAGGAGTCATGGGTCTGTAGACAGGCTTGATTCTGACTAAAGCCTGTACAAAAGCTTGTACATCTGGCACAGCTGCCAGTCGTTTGTGTAACAAGACAGATAAAGCAGAAATCTGTCCCTTTGGAGAACTCGCTGACAACCCTTTATCCAAACCCTCTTGGAGAAAGGAAAGAATCTTAGGAATTTTAATTTTACTCCAGGAGAATCCCTTGGATTCATACCAACAGATATATTTTTTCCATATTTTATGGTAAATCTTTCTAGTCACAGGTTTTCTGGCTTGGACCAGAGTATCTATCACTGAATTTGAAAATCCACGCTTGGATAAAATCAAGCGTTCAATTTCCAAGCAGTCAGCTGCAGAGAAACTAGATTTGGATGTTCGAATGGACCTTGTACTAGAAGATCCTGTCTCAAAGGTAGCTTCCATGGTGGAGCCGATGACATAGTCACCAGGTCTGCATACAAGTCCTGCGTGGCCACGCAGGAGCTATCAGAATCACTGAGGCCTTCTCCTGTTTGATCCTGGCTACGAGCCTGGGAAGGAGAGGAAACGGTGGAAACACATAAGCTAGGTTGAACGACCAAGGCGCCACTAATGCATCCACTAGAATCGCCTTGGGATCCCTGGATCTGGACCCGTAGCAAGGAACCTTGAAGTTCTGACGGGATGCCATCAGATCCATGTCTGGAATGCCCCATAATTGGGTTAACTGGGCAAAGACCTCCGGATGGAGTTCCCACTCCCCCGGATGGAAAGTCTGACGACTCAAATAATCCGCCTCCCAGTTGTCCACTCCTGGGATATGAATTGCAGATAGGTGGCAGGAGTGATCCTCCGCCCATTTGATGATCTTGGATACCTCTCTCATCGCCAAGGAACTCTTTGTTCCTCCCTGATGGTTGATGTAAGCTACAGTCGTCATGTTGTCCGACTGGAATCTTATGAATCCGGCCTTCGCTAGTTGAAGCCAAGCCCGGAGCGCATTGAATATCGCTCTCAGTTCCAGGATGTTTATCGGGAGAAGGGACTCTTCCCGAGACCATAGACCCTGAGCTTTCAGGGAGTCCCAGACCGTGCCCCAGCCTAATAGACTGGCGTCGGTCGTTACAATGACCCACTCTGGTCTGTGGAAACTCATTCCCTGAGACAGGTGATCCTGAGTCAACCACCAACGGAGTGAGTCTCTGGTTACCTGGACTACTTGAATCTGGGGAGACAAGTCTGCATAGTCCCCATTCCACTGATTGAGCATGCACAGTTGTAATGGTCTTAGATGAATTCGAGCAAAAGGAACTATGTCCATTGCTGCAACCATCAATCCTACTACTTCCATGCACTGAGCTATGGAAGGCTGCAGAATAGAGTGAAGAACTTGACAAGCGTTTAGAAGCTTTGACTTTCTGACCTCTGTCAGGAAGATCTTCTTTTCTAAAGAATCTATTATTGTTCCCAAGAAGGGGACTCTTGTTGACGGAGACAGGGAACTCTTTTCTACGTTCACCTTCCACCCGTGAGATCTGAGAAAGGCTAGAACAATGTCTGTATGAGCCTTTGCCTTGGAAAGAGACGACGCTTGAATTAGAATGTCGTCTAGATAAGGTGCCACTGCAATGCCCCTCGGTCTTAGAACCGCTAGAAGGGACCCTAGCACCTTTGTGAAAATTCTGGGAGCAGTGGCTAAACCGAATGGAAGAGCCACAAACTGGTAATGTTTGTCCAGAAAGGCGAACCTTAGGAACTGATGATGATCTTTGTGGATAGGAATATGTAGGTACGCATCCTTTAAATCCACGGTAGTCATATATTGACCCTCCTGGATTGTAGGTAAAATTGTTCGAATGGTTTCCATTTTGAACGATGGAACTCTGAGAAATTTGTTTAGAATTTTTAAATACAGAATTGGTCTGAAAGAGTATATAAAAAACTTAAATAAAGCAATCGAATTAGCCCACAAGTGTGTCAACCAGTGTATAGCCCATAATAAGCCTTCATTCTGTTAAGAGTCTAAGAAAATGGCTTACCGATCCCCAAGAGGGAAAATGACAGTCTTCTAGCATTACACAGTCTTGTTAGAAAATGGACTAGTCATACCTTGAGCAGAAAAGTCTGCTAACTGTTCCCCCCAACTGAAGTTCTCTGGGCTCAACAGTCCTGCGTGGGAACAGCAATTGATTTTAGTTACTGCTGCTAAAATCATACTCCTCTTTTAAACAGAACTCTTCATTCCTTTCTGTTTTAGAGTAAATAGTACAACCAGCACTATTTTAAAATAACAAACTCTTGATAGCAGAATAAAAAACTACAACTAAACACCACATACTCTTCACCATCTCCGTGGAGATGCTACTTGTTCAGAGCGGCAAAGAGAATGACTGGGGAGCGGAGCCTGAGGAGGGGCTATATGGACAGCTTTTGCTGTGCTCTTTGCCATTTCCTGTTGGGGAAGAGAATATTCCCACAAGTAATGGATGACGCCGTGTACCGGACACACCAATGTTGGAGAAATGTTTTTGTTTTGTTTGTTTTTTCATAACAATTCAAAAGAAAATGGGCTAGCAAAACACTTGCATACAGGTAGGTTGAATTGCTTGCATCTCATACCCTTTTCTCCCTGAGAGAAGGGAGAGAAAAGAAGGGGAGGGGGTAAAGGGGAGGGAAAGGAAAGCAGGAAGGGAGGGAGAGAGAGAGAGAGAGAGAGAGAAGAGAAAAGTGGTGAGGAAAAGAAGGGAGGGAGTGTAACATATCTCAGCCTAATGTCACTATCCCTTTAAGAAATCCTTCTCTGACTGCTGCATTTGGGCAGTATTCACATTCAGCTTGCCTGCCTGCCTGATTAATCATTCATGCACCTGATTACCTCAGCCTCTTTTTAAGCCTTCTCAGGTCTAATGTGCCTTGCATTAACATTGAAGTTGTGATCCTGAACAACAGAGGTCTGTGACTGTTTCCTGTATGAATTTACCAACTATTTTCAACCTACAGCATTTTCTATTCCAATGCCTAAAATCATCAAATTGCAAGTATCCAAATAATTCCATTTTCTGTTTCCTGGACACTGCTACTTAACAAACTCAGAACTTTATTATAAATCAAGCATACTTTTGGTTATCATCACTCTCTAATTACAACAGCATCCTACTCAGAACTTTATAACTATTTCTCTGCTACAAGTTGTCATTGCTGAAATATCCTGCTGCAAATATGTTAACATATTCTGAACTCTGCATCTATGTGTTCAATTAAAAGCTTTCCTGTGATTCTCCAATATATGTTCAAACAGTAATTGATGCCTTAAACTTAACTTTCACCTGTGCTGCTCTGCTAATTACTGACATACAGCTCTTTATAATAATATGTACTGTGAACCTGCAACAAACCAAGTTTGCATCTAAATGCACAAACAGTAATTAATGCCTAAACTTGCAGCTTGTCTAAGTACCTGTGCAGCTGTGCTTTAACTCTGACATACAGCTTTATATAATATTATGTACTGTGAACCTGCAACAATCCTTAGTTTGCATCTAAGTGTCAATCTTTTACCAGATTACTCTGAAGCCTGAACATTCCACTTTGCTATATTTTTCTCTCATTGTATCCTGCAGTTACTTCTATTAACTAACTATAAGTCACAGTGAACTCAGAATATATTGTATACAAATGTTGCACTCTCCATTTATTCTACAATAACTTCTAGCAACTATGAATCACAGAATATCATCTATCCACATCCAGGATACTCTTCCCCGGGTCAGGGGTCGGTGTCTTCAAATCCCTACCACTGCCCCGAGGGTCTGTGTCCTGAGGGCATGTACACCGGATCATGACAGAATGTTAATGCCTAAAAAAGGGATCCGCAGTGGTAGTGGATGCACCGACCCTCAAAGGAAAATAAAAAATTACAACATATCTCAGACCCAAGCAATCCCTAAAGGAAAAACAGAAGATTTTCAAACTTTAAAAAATTTAAAGACACAGTACTCCCATTCTAGACAATCCTCTACTCATGTTCGTGGTTACCATTTTGGTGAAACTGATCCTGAATCTGACTATGAAAATGAAGAGGATTTAACCATAGCTTCAGCAGAAAAAATTCAGATTTTTAAAGATTTAAAGAGACAGAACCACTTTTCTAAAATGTCATCTGTTCCTCAATTTCATGCTTACCATTTTGGTGAAACTGATCCTGAATCTGACATTGAAAACGAAGAGGATTTAACCATAGCTTCAGCAGAAAAAATTCAGATTTTCAAAGATTTAAAGAGACAGAACCACTATTCTAGAATTTCATCTGTTCCTCATGTTCGTGATTTCCATTTTGGTGAAACTGATTCTGAGTCTGACTATGTAGCTGAAGAGGATGCATTCATAGATTCAGCAGAAAAAATTCAGACCTTTAAAGATTTAAAGAGACAGGACTACTGTTCCAGAAAACCATCTACTCCTTCTGTTTGTGATTCCTATCCTGGTGATACTGATTCTGAGTCTGAATATGTCAACAAGGAGGATGACTTCACAGACCCAGCTGAACTGGCATTAGACTGGTATGAGCGCAACTTTAATTCGCCACAAACTCAGACAAAACCTCAACCTATTGGCTATAATGACATCCTTGGTTGTTATATTTACAATATGGATGATACAGACAGCTCCCATCATGAAACCTCTCATGGGAATACTGTTCTTCCTATTTCTGATATTACAATGGATTTGTTAGATTGGACAGATTCAGAGCTGGAAGAAAAGACATCTGGTTTACAGACTGCTGTTTGGAGAAAAGGTCCCCTCAACTACTATGCTGATTTATCACATCAGAATTATGCATCCAGTGATGAAGAGGATTTCTGTTCTCAACCTTACTACAAGCCACAATGGCAACAACCTAAGAAGCCTCATACTGGGAAGAAAGATCAGTTATCTAAGCTCTCTAAGAAAAAGAAGAAGAAGAAGAAAATCTTTCAGCCTACAGAAAATCAGAAGTGCAAAGAGGAAACTCAGCCTGAATCTCCTGTTTTAGTTTCTGTTGTACCAGACCCTCTCTTGCCTCATGACACTGTCAACACCGAGCTGGATGATGTCTCTAGTCACCATCTGTCTGTTCTTAAAGCATCTAATGGTATCTCTTCTCAGACTCTACAACAACTACAAACACTATTTCCAACTATTGATTTCTTGCATCCCTCTCATGCTGCCTCAATACCTGTAAACCCTGTGCTAGAAGCAAAAGATAATTCTGTTCCAGATATACAACCTTTCAGTTTACCAGAGATAATCCCTGGAGAATTTAGCTCTGATATTCAAACTCAAATAAGAATGCCTGCTGAACTCCAGATAACTTCTCAGTCAGAATCTTGTGTCACAATTCCTCCGCATCTACCTGAGTGTGGCATATTTCAGTACACTTCACCTTCTCAAAATTCTTCTGTTATTGCATCTAAGAAATTGTTTCCCTTGGGAGATACTTTGCATCAACCTACATTTTCTACTACATCAGTTTCCTGTACAGGAATTCCTGATACTCAATCCTGTGAGGACAACTTTGAACCAAGTTCGCAAGTGGACATTCTTGAACCTGAAACTTGTACAAAAGTTCTTCAAGAAGATTCCCCTGTGCCCATTCCTGTTCCTGTTTTCCATGATTATACTACTAAACCTGACATCAAGGTGGACTCTCGTGTTTTTGACCCTGGTATGGGTATTCCTTTGTTTAACCCAGAAATGGGTGTAATAATACTTGATCCTGAAGATAGCCATGCCCTCTACTCAGAAGCGAGTATGGTTCTTGGCTCTAAAGTGGGTCTTGTTAATTCTTCGTTTATGAACCCTGAAGAAAGCCTTGCCCTCTGCTCAGAAGAGAGTATGGTTCCTGGCTCTAAAGTGGGTTCTTTTTCTTTCTCTATAGTTGAACCTTGCCCTGGCATGGGCATTCCTTCACCTGATCCTACTGAGGATATTCCTGAACCTTGCCCAGATGTGGGTACTTCTGAACATTGCCCTGGCATGGGCATTCCTTCACCTGATCCTACTGAGGATATGACTGAACCTTGCCCAGATGTGGGTATTCCTGAACCTTGCCCTGGTGTGGACATTCATATACCTATTCTTAGTGAGAACACTTTTGATTCTGAATCCAGTAAGGAGACATTTCATTTTGAATTAGAAGATGGCAAGAACTGGACAAATCTTGCACTCTACACTCCTATCTCCTATTTTGAAGAAAGCCCTGCTATTGCGTTAGAAGTGGCTATAGCTTTTTCTTTTGGAGTATATCTAATCCTCAGCCAAGAGGTTAATTCTGAGGATACTCAAATCTCTGACCCAAAGGTGGTTAATCTGGTTATCAATCCAGAATGCTGCATCTCTATTTCTGAAGCTGAGGAAAGCCTATTCATATCTCTAGGACTGGCTGCCTTTTCATTGCTATGTACATGGTCATCTATCATAAAGAACATCCACCTGTCTACCCTCAGGATGATTCTGTGGTAGGAAGCTCATTGTATGTTACGTTCATGCATTCTCACGATGACTACAAAAAAGTTGACTTCAAGTTTTGCTCTCATCATTGTCAAAATCTTTTGATACCTGAATTACATGGCCTTTACTTCGTCATTCAACTTTTTCAAGAGATCTCCAACCCTCCTTTCTTGATTTCCGATTGGACTCACTACCTCCATACACCTACTACCTATTCTCCATATCAATTTTGTTCTCTCTCCTTTTCGATTGTATTGGGCGCCCGGAGGTCGCCTTTAAGGAGGGGAATCTGTAACATATCTCAGCCTAATGTCACTATCCCTTTAAGAAATCCTTCTCTGACTGCTGCATTTGGGCAGTATTCACATTCAGCTTGCCTGCCTGCCTGATTAATCATTCATGCACCTGATTACCTCAGCCTCTTTTTAAGCCTTCTCAGGTCTAATGTGCCTTGCATTAACATTGAAGTTGTGATCCTGAACAACAGAGGTCTGTGACTGTTTCCTGTATGAATTTACCAACTATTTTCAACCTACAGCATTTTCTATTCCAATGCCTAAAATCATCAAATCACAAGTATCCAAATAATTCCATTTTCTGTTTCCTGGATACTGCTACTTAACAAACTCAGAACTTTATTATAAATCAAGCATACTTTTGGTTATCATCACTCTCTAATTACAACAGCATCCTACTCAGAACTTTATAACTATTTCTCTGCTACAAGTTGTCATTGCTGAAATATCCTGCTGCAAATATGTTAACATATTCTGAACTCTGCATCTATGTGTTCAATTAAAAGCTTTCCTGTGATTCTCCAATATATGTTCAAACAGTAATTGATGCCTTAAACTTAACTTTCACCTGTGCTGCTCTGCTAATTACTGACATACAGCTCTTTATAATAATATGTACTGTGAACCTGCAACAAACCAAGTTTGCATCTAAATGCACAAACAGTAATTAATGCCTAAACTTGCAGCTTGTCTAAGTACCTGTGCAGCTGTGCTTTAACTCTGACATACAGCTTTATATAATATTATGTACTGTGAACCTGCAACAATCCTTAGTTTGCATCTAAGTGTCAATCTTTTACCAGATTACTCTGAAGCCTGAACATTCCACTTTGCTATATTTTTCTCTCATTGTATCCTGCAGTTACTTCTATTAACTAACTATAAGTCACAGTGAACTAAGAATATATTGTATACAAATGTTGCACTCTCCATTTATTCTACAATAACTTCTAGCAACTATGAATCACAGAATATCATCTATCCACGTCCAGGATACTCTTCCCCGGGTCAGGGGTCGGTGTCTTCAAATCCCTACCACTGCCCCGAGGGTCTGTGTCCTGAGCGCATGTACACCGGATCATGAAAGGGAGAGAGAGAGAGAAGAGAAAAGTGGTGAGGAAAAGAAGGGAGCAAGGGAGGGAGGGAAAGAAGGGAGGGAGGCAAAGAAGGGAGGGAGGGAAAGAAGGGAGGGAGTTGAGGGAGAGAGTGAGATGAGGGAGGAAGGGAGTGAGAAAGGGAAAGAAGGGAGAGAGGAATGGAGGGAAAGAAGAATACACTTTGAAATAATCACTGCCCTTCACATGCAACAGCACACATTAATTACCATTATTCAAGTAATTAAACTTTTTAAGTGTCCATTTACTATTTACTCCATGGGTTCATTAATGCAGAGAAAGCTAGCTATTAGTAGCTAACATACATTAGCAATGAAAGCTTATGATTAGACATCACAAGCTGATCTAAGCAGTGCATCCAGTCTGTTAGTTACTAAGACCTGCAATAAGCACTGCGCTCGCAGACCCACCACAGCAGACAAGGGGAGGCAGCATATCGGCACAAGGTCTTCTCCTCCAGCCTCACCTTGTTAGCATATCCCCTGGCAAGTTTCTCACCAAGAACGCTTCCACTGCAAAAATGCTGGTGGCTCTAAATGAAGCAACGGTTTAAAGGAGCACTCCCTGCGAAGAGCGACCTTAATCAGCGCATGTGCTTTGTCTTCTCTGTAAAAGCCTGCACTTTATTGCTCACTGTACTGTGTGCTGGCTTTTAGAGAGATGTGCTGCCCCTCCCAAATCTGCTGACCTAGGCACCGGCCTTGTTGGCCTAGGCCATAATACGCCCCTGGGCACAACTGCTAAAACCTGCATCGCCTGTAATTTCACCTCACACATCGGGGAATCACATATATGGTGACGGCAGTTCATAAACTGCCGTAAGTCGAATAAACTAGCAATGTCCAGAAATGTGAGTAAATACATATTTCTGGAGTCGCCAGTGACTTCCGGCACTTTAAAAACTGTCGGCACATAAAAAAACAACCCCACAAAACAGTTAAATATCCATAAAATTCTAACACGCCTCCCAAAAATAAATCTGACACATCAAAACCCTTATATCCGCAATTCGCAACTAATAATAAAAGTAAACCTCTAAACCGTCAACCCCCCACAATACAATATACCTAAATGAACTATTAAATCCTATTAACCCCTAATCCGCCATTCACCCACATTGCATTATACCTTATAAAAGTATTAACCCCTAAATTCGCCAACCCCAACATCGCAAATCTTCCTAATAAATCTATTAACCCCTAAACCGCCAACCTCCCAAAACGCAAATAACTAATTAAATTACTAAGCCCCCTACCCTAACACCCCCTAAATTAACCCCAATTAGCTTAAATTAAAAAATACTAAACTACAATTAAAATAAAAAAAACTAACATTACTTTTAAAATAAAAAAAACTAAATTTAAATTAATCTACAATTACAAAAAATAAAAAAAGTCTAACATTACAGAAAATAATAAACCAAATGATCAATTTTTTTTAAATTAAACAATCCCTATCGCATAGATTACGAGTTTTGAGCGCTATAGGGAAATTAACGAACGCAACAAAAGTGGCGTTATTAAAAAGCGCTGCCATTAAAAAACAGACTTGTGCGGGCGATATGGGGTTTTTAAGCTCCATACCGCACCAAAAACAAGCGCTGATTTGACATGCTCGTGCATGCTTTCCCCATAGACATCAATGGGAAGAGCAGGTCAGAAAAAACCTAACACCTGCGATTGTGGAAAGAAAAGCTCCGTAACGCAGCCCTATTGATGTTTATTGGGAAAAAGAAAATAAAGTTTAAACCTAACACCCTAACATAAACCCTGAGTCTAAACACACCTAAATCTGCTGCCCCAGACGCCTGCCTACAGTTATTAACCCCTAATCTGCCGCTCCTGATATCGCCGCCACCTAAATAAAGCTATTAACCCCTAAACCTCTGGCCTCCCACATCATTACCACTAAATAAACCTATTAACCCCTAAACCGCCAGCCCCCGCATCGCAACAACCTAAATTAAACTATTAACCCCTACACCTACCCCTAAACCTAACACCCCCTAACTTTAACATAATTAAAATAGATCTAAATTAAACTTACAATTATTAACTAAATAATACCTAAATACATACTTATCTGTGAAATAAAACCTAAGCTAGCTACAATATAACTAAAAGTTATATTGTAGCTAGCTTAGGTTTTATTTTTATTTCACAGGTACATTTTTATTTTTTTTAACGAGGCAGACTAGTTAGTTAAAAGTTATTAACTATTTAATAACTACCTAGTTAAAATAAATACAAACGTACCTGAGAAAAAAAAACTAAACTACCTTTCACTAAAACCTAAAATTACAAAAAAAACTACCATTACAAACAATAAAAAAACCTATCATTACAAAAACAAACAAACAAAATTATCCAAAATAATACAAATTATTCCTATTCTAATACCTTTTTTTAAAAAAAAAAAAAAACCCCACCCCAAAATAAAAAATCCTAATCTAAAATAAACTACCAAGGGCCCTTAAAAGGGCCTTTTGGGGGGCCCTTAAAAGGGCCTTGTGTAGGGCACTGCCCTAAAGATAATAGCTCTTTTCCTACAAAAGAAAAACAAACACCCCCTAAAAAAATACATTACACAAAATAACAAACAAATTATTAAAAATAATACAAATTATTCCAATTCTAATACCCATTTTAAAAAAAACACCCCAAAATAAGAAACCTAATCTAGAATACACTACCAATGGCCCTTAAAAGGGCCTTTGTAGGGCATTGCCCTAAAGATAGCAGCTCTTTTTCTGAAAAAAAAAGTACTGACGTTATGTTACAGGCTAAAAGGCTTGCGGTACACCTATACCGACAAGACTTATAATGGCTGCGTTAGGGAAAATTATGCGTTATGGGCCACAATCTAAAAAAAAACTTAATAAAAAATAAAAAAAACTAACTCTAACTCCCCAAAAGTTATGTTTAAACCTAACACCCTAGCATAAAAACCACGTCTAAACACCCCTAATCTGCTGCCCCTAACATCGCCTCCACCTACATTAGTTATTAACCTCTAATCTGCCGTCCCTAACATCGCCGCCACCTACAGTACAGTTATTAACCCCTAATCTGCTGCCCCTAACATCGCCGCCACCAACCTACACTGGATGAAGATAGAAAATGCCTTCTGGATGAATATTTTTGCCTGCTTGGATGAGGACTTGAGGATGGACCCGCTCCGCGCCGGATGAAGATAGAAAATGCCTTCTGGATGAATATTTTTGCCCGCTTGGATGAGGACTTCACCGGCTGGATGAGGATGTCCAGTCTTCGAAAACTGTAAATGGATTGTCGGGGGTTAGTGTTAGGTTTTTTTAAGGGTTTATTGGGTGGGTTTTATTTTTAGCTTAGGGTTTGGGCACCGTAAAAGAGCTAAATGCCCCTTTAAGGGCAATGCCCATCCAAATGTCCTTTTTAGGACAATGGTTGGCTTAGGTTTATTTAGATAGTTTTATTTGGGGGGGTTGGGTGGGTGGTGGGTTTTACTGTTGGGAGGGTGTTTGTAATTTTATTGCCAGGTAACAGAGCTGTTATCTTTGGGGCAATGCCCCGCAAAAGGCCATTTTACGAGAAATTGGCAGTTTAGTGTAGGCTAGGGGTTTTATTATTTTGGGGGGGATTTTCTATTTTGATAGGGCTATTAGATTAGGAGAAATTCGTTTTTTTGTTTGTTGATAATTTAGTTTTTTATTTTGTGTAATTTAGTGGGGGGTTTTGTTTGTAATTTAGATAATTGTATTTGATTAATTTAATTTATTTGATTTGATTGTAATGTTAGGTTTTATTGTAAGGCAGGTTAGGTTTTATTTTACAGGTGAATTTGTATTTGTTTTAACTAGGTAGTTAGTAAATAGTTAATAACTATTTACTAACTAGCCTACCTAGTTAAAATAAATACAAACTTACCTGTGAAATAAAAATAAAACTAAGATAGCTAAAATATAACTATTAGTTATATTGTAGCTCGCTTAGGTTTTTTTTACAGGTAAGTTTGTATTTAGTTTTAAATAGGAATTATTTAGGTAATAATTGTAAAGTTTATTTAGCTTTATTTTAATTATATTTAAGTTAGGGGGTGTTAGGGTTAGACTTATGCTTAGGGTTACGTTAGGGTTAGGTGTTAATATATTTATGTAGTGATGTGGGAGGCCAGAGGTTTAGGGGTTAATAGTTTAATTTAGTATATTTCGTTGTGGGGGGCTTGCGGTTTAGTGGTTAATAGGTTTATTATAGCGGCGGTGTGGGCAGACGGCAGATTAGGGGTTCATAATATTTAAGTAGTGTTTGCAATGCGGGAGGGTGGCGGTTTAGGGGTTAATAGGTTTATTATAGTGGCAACAAGATGTGGAACTCCACGCAAGAGTCACTAGAGAGGGAGGGATAAAAAATAAACAACAGCCAAATGCTGAAAAAATAATCCACAACTCAGTTATTCTTATGAAAAAAAAGAAAAACTAAAAATAGCAGCAGAAGAATCAAACTGAAACAGCTGCCTGAAGAACTTTTCTACCAAAAACTGCTTCAGAAGAAGCAAATACATCAAAACGGTAGAATTTAGTAAATATATGCAAGAGGACCAAGTCGCTGCTTTGCAAATCTGATCAACTGAAGCTTCATTCTTAAAAGCCCACAAAGTGGAGACTGATCTAGTAGAATGAGCTGTAATTCTCTGAGGCGGGGCTTGACCCGACGCCAAATAAGCTTGATGAATCAGAAGCTTTAACGAAGAGGCCAAGGAAATAGCAGAGGCCTTCTGACCTTTCCTAGGACCAGAAAATATAACAAATAGACTAGAAGTCTTCCTGAAATCTTTAGTAGCTTCAACGTAATATTTCAAAGCTCTTACCACATCCAAAGAATGTAAGGATCTTTCCAAAGGATTCTTAGGATTAGGACACAAGGAAGGGACAACAATTTCTCTACTAATGTTGTTAGAATTCACAACCTTAGGTAAAAATTCAAATAAAGTCAGCAAAACCGCCTTATCCTGATGAAAAATCAGAAAAGGAGATTCACAAGAAAGAGCAGATAGCTCAGAAACTCTTCTAGCAGAAGAGATGGCTAAAAGGAACAACACTTTCCAAGAAAGTAGTTTAATGTCCAAAGAGTGCATAGGCTCAAACGGAGGAGCCTGTAACGCCTTCAAAACCAAATTAAGACTCCAAGGAGGAGAAATTGATTTAATGACGGGCTTAATACGAATTAAAGCCTGTACAAAACAGTGAATATCAGGAAGTGTAGCAATCTTTCTGTGAAATAAAACTGAAAGAGCAGAGATTTGTCCCTTCAAGGAACTTGCAGACAAACCCCTATCCAAACTATCCTGGAGAAACTGTAAAATTCTAGGAATTCTAAAAGAATGCCAAGAGAATTTATGAGAAGAACACCATGAAATGTAAATCTTCCAAACTCGATAATAAATCTTCCTAGAGACAGATTTACGAGCTTGTAACATAGTATTAATTAAGTATGACTTAATACTAAGCGTTCAATTTCCATACCTTCACATTTAATGATTTGAGATCCTGATGGAAAAACGGACCTTGAGACAGTAGGACCGGCCTTAACGGAAGTGGTCAAGGTTGGCAACTGGACATCCGAACAAGATCCGCATACCAAAACCTGTGGGGCCATGCTGGAGCCACCAGCAACACAAACGATTGTTCCATGATGATCTTGGAGATCAGTCTCGGAAGAAGAAATAGAGGCGGGAAGATATAAGCAGGTTGATAACACCAAGAAAGTGTCAGCGCATCCACTGCTTCCGCCTGAGAATCCCTGGACAGGTATCTGGGAAGTTTCTTGTTTAGATGAGAAGCCATCAGATCTATTTCTGGAAGACGCCACATCTGAACAATCTGAGAAAACACATCCGGATGGAGAGACCACTCCCCTGGATGTAAAGTCTGATGGCTGAGATAATCCGCCTCCCAATTGTCTACACCTGGGATATGAACCGCAGAAATTAGACAAGAGCTGGATTCCGCCCAAACAAGTATCCGAGATACTTCTTTCATAGCTAGGGGACTGTGAGTCCCACCCTGCTGATTGACATATGCCATCGTTGTGATATTGTCTGTCTGGAAACAAATGAACGGTTCTCTCTTCCACAGAGGCCAAAACTGAAGAGCTCTGAGAATTGCACGGAGTTCTAAAATATTGATTG